>NW_004949132.1:1275138-1287423 GCF_000317375.1 Microtus ochrogaster
ATCTATCTATCTATCATTATCTATCTATCTATCTATCTATCTATCTATCTATCTATCTATCTATCTATCTATCTATCCATCTATCTATTACTTTCAGATTTTGCACAGGAGCAAAGGGATTCAGGACTTCTCAGCGGTACTGTTCAGAATTTACACAATCTACTCCTCAAATAGTAGGCTTGGGTTAAGTGAGATTTACAGTGACTTTGTTCTTGTATCGGATTCTTTACTCCTTTACATTACATTCTGTTGAATCCAATTACTGACTCATTCCAGGGTCACAGTGTTTTGTTCTGTCCAACTACATCCACAATCCCCGCCTTCTGATCTCTAGCAGCGTCCACTAGTTTTTATAAAATTAGATACTTACAATAACACCCCCTTTCAGCAACTATCTATCCTAACCTGACCTTAATCTTGTAACCATCATGTCTCAGTCATCCTGGCTTCGGTATTATAGGTATGCAGTACCATAATAAATAGCCATTTGATTCGTACATGAAGGAAAAGAAAAAAACTCTCTAAGCTTCAGCCATGATACAAGCAGCCATAAAAATGGGATTATTTGAACTGAAGCTATTATTCCCATATAAGAGCTTTAAATTTTGATTAGATGCATGATTATCCCTATTGCCCATTTATTATCTTTAAATAGGAAATATTAATCTTTTTTATATAGGTCATAGAGTTGTCTGGTCATATGCAAGCATTTTTATATTATCACAAAAATAACCATATAATTAATCTTGTTGTTTTGTTAAAATAACTAATAGAATCCTTACAGGAATGTGTGCACCGCGTTGCTCAGGTTCACCATGATTGCTTCAGTCTTAAGCAACCACAGGTTTAAATTGAGAATTTGGAAATTAACAAATTGGTTTCATTACCTAAGGAGAGAAAAAAAAAGAAAAAGAACATTAGTTAAAATTGCACATAAGTTGCATATGAAGCATTAAATAAATTTAAATGCTTTTATTATTTGGTAAGAAGGTTAGTACTCCATTTAACAAAGTGGCAAACATGTTTTACAGAAACAATGAAGAATGGCTAAGAACAATTCTTTCACTTATTTACAAGCTCAAAAGCGTCTATCTTTATAAAATTTCTCATCTAGTGTCTAGTGATGTGTGACTTTACTGCAGATTCCCCTGTTATGGCATATGGCATACAAAACTTCAAAACAGCGTTTTGAGAAAGGAGTTACAATTAGATCCTAGAGATTTGCAAATCATTGAGGAAACATCTACAATTTTAAATTAATTTGCATTTCTAAAATTAGATTTCATTTTATAGTAAAATTAAAAAACTGTAACAAATTTCAAGAATTTTTATAGCATGAATATATTTTTTTATATTTTTATTTTTCCCCAACAGAAGCAATCTGGGTTTATATAGAAAGTTCTATTTATACTTTTGCACTAGCCAACAATATTCACCAGAGGGCAGCAATAACATTTATACCCCAATAAATATGTCAGTCAAGTTTACCATAGTAAGTACAGCAGTCACTCTATGCAACAACTAGTTAGTAGATAATTAATATAATGATCAGTCCAAGCAGATGAGGTATTATGGAAAATTGAAAATGAAATATTAGTTATATTAGATTATTTAAACAACATTCTTAGCTTCTTTTGTGGATTGAGATGTGAATATCTTCAAATAATTTATAAAAGAATTTCAGAGTGGATACTTTTTATTTCTATAAGTTGCCTTACAAAGGATTGTTATTGATATAAAAATGTTTATGCATTAAATTACTCATCACTTATTATTATATTAGGTATGTTTAAATGCCAATTGAGAATAAATTGCAGAAGAAATTCATCTTTGTCGAGTGGAGTCTACCACTATCCATCTTTACCCCAACATTTAGGAAGTCATTTATGTCCTAGTGAGTAACATGGCTGTCTTATCATTTTTCTTCATAGAGATTCATAACTGAGACCAGAGAGATCAAAATAATCTGTTCTCTAGTGTGCCCTTTCTGGGTTTTTGAGTTTGGATTTGACTACACTTTATTTTGCTACACCAAACATGTAATTAATAATTGTGTTCTTAGTAAGTATATATAGAGATTTCAAGAGTCAAGAATTTTAAGTTTTTTAAGTTGTAAGTACCAATTTGTCAATGAGAAGGCATGTGTGAATGTGTGTGTGAGTGTGCGCGCGCGTGTGTGCATGTGTGTGTGAGTGTTTAAATGTGTGTAAGACAGGGGGCATTAAATAACTTGAGAATACAGCAGAATACTCTAAGATCTATTTTATGTAGTTTATGTATATATTTAAGGAATATAAAAATGACAGACTGTCTTTATAATCTTTCTTTGGTGGTCAGAGGCTTGGAAGCAAAATTTCACTAGAATAAAGTGTATTTCCCTGTTTCTCATCTTATTTGACATAACTTTTTTCTAGTCATTTGGTTTATCAATTTAATATGTTCTACCTTTATTTTTCAGCATCTATCTTTCAGTTCTATCAAAATCATTTCCTTACTCTAGTGAATATAATACATCCCTAGCCCTGGTAGAATTCAATTATTGTTTCACAAAATATTATATTTTCTTAAAAATTAGCCAACTATGTTCTTTTTCCCTTGGAAGTACAGATAAACTATTAAACAGCAAGTATTTAAGTATTTCCATTTCATTAAGAAAACAATAATCATAAGCATCTATTATATACATATATCCCCAATTTATTAACCAAAATTACTTCAAACCCAAATTGTCTCTTCAATGAAGCTAAAACTTGTTTTCTCCACTTCATTTTAGTTCATTCTTATTTTGTTCAGTACCAAGAATAGAATTTCCTTTCCCTATCAGAGAACTAAAACAGTCAGTAAAAATTTACATTCATAAAGTTGACTAAACCAAATAGAAAATTCTCTTGAATGTTTGTAGTGGTTTAGGAACACAATATAGGAGGAATAAGTTGCATGAATTTTATGACCTAAGTTCTGCTTCATGATAAAATATAATGACATTTTGAAATATATGTTGTGTACTTGGAAGAATTAGTGTTTGGAGAATTACAAAGGGAGGATACAAAATTGTTCAAGCCTCAAATAACTAACAATGAGAATCAAAGAGACCAAAAATATACTTCTGATCTCCACCTTTTATATTCTACTCATTGTTCAAAACGGAACCTTAGTGGTTACATAAGCACAGACGAAACACTTGGGAGTTCAAATATTTAAAACTGGGAGGATTTGTGTTTGTGAAGTGTTGTAAACTCCTTTTAAAGATAATTAACGAACTGACTACCTTCTAAGGACTCCCAAAAAAACTGTGGGCATTTAAGCACAAGTGTGTGAGGGGACAAAAAAAAAAAGTAACCTGAAACTATTTGGTTTTCTTAACAATGGAATAATAATAGGATCCTAAGTCATGGAAGTGAAATCACTGGTAGCATCTACTCATATCAATTGCTTATTTCTTCATGCAACATGAATCACAAACCTTTCCATGCTGTCTCTTAAGCATCAAAATCAGTAACCAATGTTTGATTTCCATACAGTTTTTAATAATATTATTTTATGACAGATATTAAATAATTAACATCTAAACATAAACCCAAACACTAAAACACTGAACATTATATTTAAATGTTGTTTATTAAACCTAGGCTTATATGTTAATAGCTTATACCTGTCATTAGCATAGGTCAAAAAAATCATGTGAACACTTGAAAATAATTTAATCAAAATAAGATTGCCATTAAATATTCAGAAACAAATTTCAGTCTGTCAAAAATCCATATCATTCACCAAAATACTTAAAGGCATAAGCAGTTATTATCTTGAAAAATAATGAAAAAACAAGGCTAAAACAGTTGGGCTAATAAAGGTTGGGACCTTAGTGTGTGTGTGTGTGTATACCCAAATGTGTGTACCTTTCAAATTCAGTTAATTAGCCAAGTAGTATAAAATAGTTGATTAACAGGAGGGGTAAGTGAGACTTGGAAAAGTTGAAGTTATAAAATTAAAAAGAATAGGTAAGATGTGAGGTAATGCCTCAGTCACATGGCAATACATAGATTAATATAAATAGGCTAATTTAAGATGTAGAAGCTAACTAGTAATAAGCCTGACCCATCAGCATAACAGTTTGCCGTTAATATTAAGCCTCAGAGTGGTTATTTGTGAACTGATAGGTGGGAAAGAAACCTCCAGTTACATATGGTGATACAGCACATTATTTTTTACCAGTTTTGAAAAAAATAAATCTAATATGGAATTCTTACTAAGCTGTAGAATACACAATTAGCAGATGATTACTTTTGAATTATATTAATTTCATTTATTTTATTTGTGTGTGTGTGTGTTGTGTGTGATTGCACATTCACATGCACACCGTAGAAAAAATGTGGACGTGAGGGAAATATTATTAGAACTCACTTCTTTCTTCTAACATGTGGGCCTTGAGGATTTCACTCAGGTCATTGTGCTTAGGTGTCGACACCTTTACTGACTAAGCCATTTTACCCACCCCTGTATGACTGTGCATGGTAAATTATTTAAGAACTGAATATGTGACATTGCATTTGAAGGTTTGACTTTGTCATTTTTCAATGCTCAAAAACTATATATTATAATTTAAAACGTTTCCCTCTGGCACATCATGGAATGGGGGTATAAAGATCAGAATTAGTGACAAGGGAGGAGCACCATGAAATGTTCTTCCGAATATGACATGATCAATGTAATCAGGATACCAGTGCCTTACCATTAGGCAAGTCCTAATATAATCAGGGAGACAAAGCGGTTGTAGTTACATGCCCTAGACATGTTACCAAAATAACCCCCCACCCAAAAGATGGACTAGTTGGAAATAAAATGAGCTGCAGGAGTGGGGGGGATAGAAAATGTAATAACAGTGATTATTATCATAATATACTGTATATACATATAAAACTGACAGGACTTAAACATCAATTAAATCTTTCTTCTGGTTATATGCAGTTAACTTTCAGCAGATGGCTATATCAAAAATGAATTAGTCACAAATGTTCATATTGCTCCTGTGAAGAAAATAATCATGTACAGATTCATAACAGTTTGGGGATTACTCATGTAATCCAAAAATTATCCTTAGGCCTAGGGCATATTGCATGAATGTATGTTCCTTTCAATTTTAAATGTTCTATAAAGATTTTGCAATGAAGCCCACACTTTTCATTCTAAAAATCTATGTTTGCCCTGAATAGTCACATCATGTAATTTTTTTTATGATTTGATGGAAAAATTTCCAGAGACCTAACAGTAAACATAGGAGCTTTTAATATTGTTAGTTCATTTACAAAAGCACTCTATGAAATTAAACAGAAACCAAACACTCTATTTTCAGTTCTCAGGTCCTAAGGTATTCTACAAGCTTGAATTCACAGAATTCCCGAGGCTGAAAAATTATAAGGAATAAATGATCTAGTTTCTTGTCTTCAGGAAGGTCTATATTTAAGCCGCTTTGACAAGCTTGACAGTTGATGTTCCTTAGAACAACTTTCAAAAGAGGCGTTTTTAAAACCCTCCCTGTTCAGCAATCTGCTCTTTCAGAAAATGATATATTATATCAGGCAAAAGAGCCTTGAGCTAATAGACATCAATGAAAAGGAACAAAAAAATCTCTTAATAAGTCAGGTCAGGGATCTATGCCTCAGACTTAATGCAGTTGGCTTATTGTATTTTTCCTAGGCTTTTCCAAGAATGCAATCCTTCAGATGTCAAACTGGACACTTGCCAGTAGTGTGGCAAGAGGGAAATATCACACTTCTGACTATGTAGTTATATATGTTGTGAGAGCTTATAAATTTTCATTTGAAAACAGAGGGGGCAGCATTCAGGGAATGGTACCTGGGGTATTTTCTAGACATTTCATTAGATCTCGTAACACTAACATGATTATTCAATTTGAAAGCAATTTTTGCTGGTACTTAACTCTGCCACTCTCCTGTCCAGAAAATACTAATGAGTGTTGAGGCAAATAGAACTTTTCCTCTCGTTCTACTACTGAAAATGAAACATTTTATCCTTATTTATGTTTTCTAAATTCTTCTGCTTGATATATGTTAAAGGTTTTGTCTTTTGTGGTGTTGGGGTGGCCTAGGCCTAATGAAAGCAGTTATTGTGACATTTAGCAAGATTCTGGAAAACTGAACTCCCCCAAACCACAGCACAGATAGTAAGAGTTCTACAGCAAGACCTATTCCATTCACCAAAAATAATACTCCAAAAATAGTTGCCAATTTAATAGAACTCAAGTTGCTATTGCAAATCATTCCACATTTGTAGTAACAAACATTGAGGGAATCTGTCATAGTGGGCAGTATTCCCAGCAGTTTGAAACTGTTTCTCCATAGGTAGTAGCAGAATTCTGCGTAAATTATATTGGCCTAAGTATCCTTATAGCAAAATAAACTACAGACCCCTAAAGATCAGAATGAAGGGAGAAACCATATGTTAACGTATGTGTTGGAGATCAATTCCAACTGACTTGCAAAACTGAAAGCTGTACAGCCAAATTTTTCTGTGTTCAAGCATTTATTGATTACCCATTATGTGCTCGGTGCCCCACAAGATGTCATCCATGGGGTGGAAGGCAAGGCAGAAATAGCCCTGCTCTAATAGAGTTTGCATTCTAGGACAATAGACACGCAATAAACATGTCAGGGGTGTATCGTTTCTGTAAATGAACTGAAATTTCATCGTAAGATAAAGAGTAACTAGAGGTAATATATCAGACAGATTTATAGCTGTGTGTATCCATAGATTGAGGCTATCCTAGCTAGTATTAATCACAAACACAGTCAGTCATTTCCCACTGCAATATAGGCACTTGACAATTATCAATGATGAGAACATTTTTCTATTTACTGATAGTTTTACAGGCTTAAAACAAAATCCCTTTTAATTTTGTGAGGTACATACAATCAATCCAACATAGCTGTGTACAAAAGTTTACAATGAAGTTCTTTCATGCACAGGGAGCTCTTCCTTCCTGTCTCATTTGATTAAAGAAATCAGGTAGTCTGGGCTGTCTAGCAGGCCTTGTATGTTGTAGAAGCTCCAGCTGAGTCAAGAAAAGCGAAAAGTTCACTCAGTTGCCCAGATGTATTTATTGCCAAATGATCGGGTACTTGGATACATCTGGACAGCCGAATGAACTCTTAACTCCTCATCTCTCCAACAGTTCTTCATTTTGAAGCTTTAGACACTCCTGGATAAAGATGAAAGAAATGAACAAAACACTAGTTTGGAGTTAAAGAATTGATTAGTCTTTCTGGTTTTTCAATTCTACATCAAGGAAAAACAATCTCTGCCACTGTTGTATAACATATTACAAGAAAATATTTTTAAGACATCAGTTAGTGGCAATACCTATATAAAACAGGCTCATTGGAAACAATAAAGATGTATGAGAAATACAGAAATTCAGTAAGCAAATTGAATTTGTATAATTTGAATTTTAAATACATCACATTAAAAATCCTATAATTGGCCATTAGACTGGGTAGAAGAGGGTATGGTTTCAGACATGACTTTATTACTCAGTTGGTGTGTTGCTTAGAATAAATAATCAAACTTCTTTGGGTCTCAGTGTTTTCACCAATGTCATTATGAAGTCAAAATCAAAGATTACAGGTAGAATCTTCTTGTCATTGTTAACTGAATGTAACACATGAGATACACCTGAGTATACAACCTGACTTAAAAGGAGTATGAGAGTGATTATGGAATCTTTTCATTATGCAGCCCAAACAGCCTACAAAACAATGTGCATGCAGTCTTTAGCATCTTTTCTTTCTACTTTCATAGATGGAAGAATTAGGAGATCATATCAAGTCATGAAAAAAATTTAAGACAAAATTAACAATTTGTGATTTTCTGACTTTAAAATTACTTTGTTTAAAATAATTACAGAAAAGTGTATTTTAAGCAATACTGCACAGTGTTGAGGCACACTAAAATTCACATTTCATTTTATTATCTTAAAGTTCAGCTAGAACAGCAATTCTCAACATGTGTGTCAATCCTTTGGGGATCAAATGATCCTTTCACAGGGGTCGCCTAAGACCATAGGAAAATACAGATATTTACATTACAGTTCATGATAGTAGCAAAAATAACAGTCATTAAGTAGCAACGAAAATAATTTTATGCTTCGTGGTCACCATAACCTGAGGAACTGTGTTTGTTGATCAATTTTGAAAACACTCATTTTTTGCATCTGTTTCATTATCCTTGCAACAGATGTTGTCAGCATTAGACGTGACAGATATATCTATTTTTAAACTTCTTTTTAAAGTTAAATTTTCAAATAACATATAATAAATACACATTCACTTTAATTTTTTTTAACTAGTTTCATAGAGAAATATGTAAATTATCCTCCCCTATACACTTTAACTTACAAATACAGTATGGTAAGAAGTTTGGAATAATACAAATTCTCAAAACTTTTTCTTTATGAATTCAATGTGTGAGTAATTGCCTGTGTGCCCATGCCTGTGTATGTTTGTTGGAAGCGGTGAAAGAAACATATATACCTTAAGTGCACATTTTTAAAGTCATCACCCTTCAACGCACCACAACTTCATAAGGCAAAACAGTGTCATGATGTTCCAAAGCCATTGAGTGATTAAATATGTTCAATCATTTTTTTCCAAGTGGAAGAAATGACTTGCCAGATATTAAAACCTCTGTCGAAGACTGATAACTGAAAATCTGGAGAAATGTTCCCATTTGTGGAATAACAGAAGCTTCGTAACAGCAACACTTGCTATTATATCTCATTGCAAGATTATTCTATATAAAATCAGTCTCGATTTTTCCTTCCAGTCAAGTGCAGTGGAGATGCGGTTTGCTATTACACAGATTCATAGTCTAACATGGACTAACTGGAGCTGTTACCATGCTCTGTCGTTTTGTCTCAAATTTTAAAAAGACAAATAAAAATGAATTTGAATATGGTTCTGTGAGGGTGTTAGATCACATATAGAAACTACTAAGGAATGCTGAGAGACAGTGAAACCAACTTTCCCAGAAATGAGTCTGCTAATTGGTTATCCAATACCAAGTGGTCATTTTTGAAAACACATGCCTTAAAGCAATGGTATCCATTTGTGTTTATATATTTATGTACAAATATGAAAAACACAGTGATTAAAAAAACAGGCTGTGGATTTGAGAGGAAGTAAAGGGAAGGAAAAAAATGGGATGCATTGTAGGGAGGAAAGAAAAGGAATAAATGATGAAAATATTTTGGAAAATAAGATGATTGCTGCATATGATAATTGTACTGCAGTTTTATAAGAATGTACTCACAATTTTAGATTTGTATGATGAAGTGTGAAATAGCAAAGAATGGGAAAGAGAAAGTAATAGATTAATCAAGTATTACAGAATTCTCTTAATTACAGTCTTAGAGATGCGGTCCAAGAAAAATATTGACTCTTATCCATTCTATTATGTGCGTATTAGAAAGTTTCTTGAAAGTTAGTTTATGTTCCAAATGAGATATACTCTCATGTTGTAGCATGAAGAACATTGCTTCCTAGGAGTAAAAACCATCTCACTAACCTAGGTTTTTATTTTTAAGTACCTTGACGTACTACAAGTTTTGCTGTTACCAACAGAAGGAAACAAAACAAAAATACTATTTTAATGTTCTAAATGTGAATGGTGTGTTTTCCTTAGTAAAATATTTGTCTTTGTCAATAATATAAAATGCTATAGGTACCATTCCTCTTGGAGGACTTTTTATGGAATAGATGTCATGATGATACACTCTGAGAAAAGTTACCTTTAGGTGATTGACATTTCCAATAGCAATATATTAATCTTTGTCAGTACCACCTTTCCCACTTGACAACAGTATCTGAGGACTTAAGCTCTATCATCTACACTCTCCAGGAAAGTACAAAAGCAGAGACTCATTTAGCCATAAACTCATTATAAGCCATCGCTCTAATTTGGCACTGTTTATAAATACCTTGAGGGGCAATTGGTTCCATTACGCATGGCTGGGCATAATTTGTCAATATTAGTGACTAAATAGGCTGGAAAAGAACTTTTATTAGATGTATTCATTACCCATTTGAAACCTCTACACACTTCAAAATTTTATAAAGGAAATATATTCACTAGAACTCACCATTGGGATACAATGTGAAAATTTCGTCTCACATATGATATTGTAGCCCACCTAAATCATGTGTGTTAGGGCTGTCAAGGGTACTATATTCTTTTATTTCAGGAAGTTGTATTTTTTGTGATGAGAGAAATATCATTTAAATAGTGCTTTATTTTTCTAAACTGCATATAATGCTGAGTAAAGTATAATTATGTTTAACAAAATACATGCACCTACATACTACTAATGTTATGCAGACTAAGTAGGTTATATTTAAAAGTATATATGCATATATGTTATACATACACATTCATACATGCATGTAGTAAGAATTAATAAGTATAAAGAGGCTATAGATTTAAAAAAGAGCAAGGAGTATGGGAAGGTTAGGGGGAAGAAAAGATAAATGATATAATTATATTTTAATTATGAGAAATAAAATAATTTTACAAACAGCTAAATACATAAACATGCACCTTTTTCAGTATGTAATAAATTATAGTCAGTGTTATTATACATACTATTATATTTTTTTAAAAAAATGTGAAAATGGACCATCTTTCTTTAGGTTTAAGCTAAAGGACTCTGCTTCGTAAATGCAAAACTCAATAGTTATAATTACTGCGGATATACTAACATGATGAAGTGATGTGAGGTGACTTAATATAATGCAATGAAGAGAATTTATAATGTAGTATTGTTCTACAGATTTTGAAAATTATTTTCACTTTAGCACATTAAAAGCTAACACATTTAAAAGAGTGTAGCAGAAAATAATGTATGTGGTTACTGCAATTGTTTACAAGACACTGTATGTGTGTTGCTGTTCCAGACCTTGGGATACACCACTAAATGATGATAAGATCCTTCCCCTTGGAAGAGGAGACAGAAAGAGTGTAAGAGCCAGAGTGGGTGGAGGACAACAGGAGAACAAAACCCTCTAAGTAAACTGAGCAAGGCCCATAGGAGCTCACAAAGACTGAGGCAGCCTGCACAGGGCCTGCATGAGTCAGCACCAGGTCCTAAGCACGCATATATGTACAAGTTTTCCAGTTTAGAGGTTTTTTTTGTCTAAAATAAAAAAGAAGACTATAATAACTAAGTAAGAAAGACTATATACAATCAGCACAATATCTATATTACAATATATACAGACAATAACTACATCAACAATGTCTCGTCCATTTGCATTTGACAAATCCAGAGAAAATACTCTTGCACCTAATTTACTTTCATTAATAGCTTACATTACCATCCAAAATTATCTTTTGATATCACTCAACCTTGTACACTTCACACTTTTTTAAAAGTCTACCTCCATTTTATTAAGCATTATCTACAGCAGGCAAGAATATCCTTCATCACTATAGGTGAACCTGACCATGGCACCATGAAGGAAGAGCTGTCTTTGCACACTGACACACCCCATGAAGTTTAAGAGACTTACCCTGGAACAAGCCGTCCGTTGGCACAGCCAGCCATCTCCTTCTTTCCTCTTTCCTTGTCCCCCTGCAGTTTTGTATTTTTATGGGACTCCCGAGTGTGTGAATGAGTGTGTCTCTGATTCTTGTTCTCTTTTGGGCTCTTTTCCTTCTGTTGGCTTGCCTTGTCCAACTTGGATATGATAGTTTTTGTTTTCTCTTATTATATTTTCTTATATTTTATCAAATGGATGAATTAGTGAATATGCAGACACTAGTGTAGAGTGTGTCAACTTAACTGTCACTTACAACACTGGAAAAAGGGAAAATCAGTCTTCTCCAATGGTGTGACACTGGGTATATCAACCATTCCAGGACAGGCCTTATATTCAAGAGTAGCTGACTAACATATAATGGACCTCACAGGTTTTATTTGTGTGTGTGTGTTTTGGTTACAGTATTTTCTCTCTGGGTGTTATTTTATTATGTTTTAATGATTTTGGTGGTTTTGCTTTTGTATTGAATTTTTATTTTGTTTATTTTTTGAGAAAGAATGTAAAGTTGGGTCATATTTTCAGTACTAGAAAACTTATTTTAAAAAATTCAAAGGAAAAATAGTATCGTTAAAAAAAGAAATCTTCCTTCATCCATTCTTCCATTGAAGGGCATCTAGGTTGTTTCCAGGTTCTGGCTATTACAAATAATACTGCTATGAACATAGTTGAACAAATG
>NW_004949132.1:1289153-1301632 GCF_000317375.1 Microtus ochrogaster
AAAAAAAAAAGAAATCTTAACATCATTAAGTTTGAGTTGTTTACATTTGTATTGGACTACAACTACAACAGGGTTTCCTTGTCCATCAAGTGATATGGACTCCGATACATTCTAACATAAAGAAAGAGGCCCTTTTAGTCAGGAATTAATTGCATCATGAGAAAAAACTTACTCATACGAGAAGACGTTATGTTTTATGTGTGTGGTTTATATTTTGGTATGTATATGTGTGATGTGGTGTTTCTTTGTGGTGTGTGGTATGTACACAGATTTGTGTGTTGGTGTACAAGCAATGGGGTTATAGATACGGGAGGCCAGGTGGTTTTTCACCTGGTTGCTAGGATCTGAACTCTGCTCCTCATACGTGCACACCAAGTACTCTTACTAACTCAGCCAGCTGTTCAGCTCCAAGAAAGCATTTCTTGTAGTGGTAAAAATCTAGCTTTTCAGTATCTGGTGCAGCATAGATACATTCTCTGGTCACCCACATCTTCTCAATGTCTACCTTATAACCACCCTTAGCAGAAGTCCACAATATTCAGCAATTTAGTTGGAATAACAAGCACATACTTTCCAACTAATAGTCTTTAGTGCTGTTATTAATATTGTTTGGATATTTTGATATCATGTTCTCCTGGAAATAACACAGTTAAAGTACATTGCAAATCTAAATGGTTGTCTTTATCCCTTAAGTACAAATTCTCTTGGGGATCTCCCCTGTATGAAACATTTTCAAAAGGACAGTGCCAGGTAGGAAGAAAGGGTATGAAATGCCCTTACAGCTGTTTCTTCAGCATTGTCTTAGATGCATGGATACCAGCACAACATTTCTTAGAAACAAATGGCACGATCAGAATTTAGTCATGTTTTGGTAAACAGGAAATTTTAAAGTAATTAAAAGAAACAGACTTCAAACACTCTAATGGAAAAATATTCCATTGTCTGCTAACGACCTGTTGTCAAGTATTGAGTAAGTGATGAAGTCCCACAGGCTTCTTCAAACTAACTGAAAGGGGAAAAGAAAGAACCAAATGATAAGAGCATTAAACTGGCCCCAAATTCACAAAACCAAGAAGGACAATGACAGCAGCGTATGTTGTTATGTTATAAGTTATTTCTTTCTGATCCAAAGCAAACAAAATGGAAGGCAGCAATTATATATATTAATTTATACATAATTATATATAGTTAATTAACTAAAAACCTAATTAATAACTATGTATAGCATATATACTTAGATTTATATAACTGTATATATACTATATATAGTTAGTTAATTAGTTATTATTCCTTTCTAGTTTAGACATGCCTTGATTTCTAAGTCACCCAGACCAATACTTAGCTGATGATGCAGTTAAACATGGTAATATTGAGGTTAAATATTTCCTCTTTGTTTAATCAAAAAGGATGGAGGGCTACTTTCACACCAAAGACACACATGACACTGAGAGGGACATAATTATGTGTCTTTTCAAAATACAAGCAAGGATCAAAGGCTCTGGTCATCCCCATCATTTTTTTTCTCCCTTTGTGCTTACAGTGTCTTCCAAGGTGCTACTGCTGTTACAGCTGTCTGCTTCTCATCCTCCTTGCCTAACTCCTCCTCTACTCTTCCCCCATTTCCTTTCTCCAAGCTGCCAAGATCTCCTGATTGCCACCCAGTTCTTTTTCTCTTACTCCATTAAACTCCTCTTAAACACATTTAAATATTATTTTATCAAGAAGACCAAAAACTTGCAAGAAGATTCTATGTGTTAATAATAGACACTTAAAAATAGGTCTTGAGTTTCACTGAATTTAATATATACAGATATATAGTTCTTAGATACTTCTCTTCTGAGGTGAAGCCCAGATTTCTGGCTGGTAGTCACTGACAGTTTAAATTTGCTCTCTTTGTTTAATAATAAAGAACTCTTTCATTTGGCTGTTTTTAATAAACTAAAAACACTAACAGACATAAATCTTACAAACAAACATTTTTGAAGCTAATGGAATAAAAATTAAATGATCATCACAAAATCAAATATTTTATTATGCTATATGAAAATTAAGATCGATTAGCTACCGCTTTTCTTTTTACTACTTGAGAAAAAAGATGGACTTAAATTTATGGGTATTTTAAGCAAGCTGGTTATATAGAAGACAAAGCCCATAGTACATCCAGGCAAATCAATGTTTGCACATTTTGTGCGGGGTGATTAAACCTTGAAATGAGCACAAAAGAGTTAAATAGTGTCTCTTTGAGTTTTAAATTCATATATCAGGACAAGAATATGTAAAAGAAATGAGCATGTCTTATCTATTTTTGAAATACTTCTGTTTATCCAAGTACTTTCAACAAGACAATCTTTGGGATTCCACTTTGTTAAAATGTTTGTCACTCACAGAAAACAACAAAAATGAAATAGACAAGGTGCATTATTACCCATCAAATTTTACAGTGTAATTAAACTTTTATTTGCTTTAATACATGTAGAGAGACCCCGCCTTTTGGGGCGGGACAGCCTCGGGCGAATGTTTTTACTAATTAATTGGGACGCGCGGACTGGAGCCCTTCCTGTTTCCGGCGGTGGATCGCTGAACTCCGGGTGTGTGAGTGTGCTTTTATATTAAAATTGTCTTCTTGTACCCACTGGCCTGGATTAATTAAATTCGCCTTCAAATACAAATAGGTAGAATTGCTTGTCATTGCATCTTTTCAAAATGATTTCATATATCAAGTTAACTCTAACACTTAGACACAATTTGTAGTCCAAGTCATTGAATATCTGTGCCATATTACATAATATCACTATAAAGAAAAAGATATGAATGGATATAAAATCACTTGCTAGAATAAACTGTTGTATGAGTGAAGAGATATGCTTGTTATACTTGTATTCCTTCAAACCTGTAGAAAATCACCTGTCATGTCAAGTATTTCAAAACTGAATCATAAGAGAGTTAGTGTTCCATTATCTGTGACTGCAATCTTAGATTTTAATGAAAGACCTGGAGGTTGTATGAAATCAGATGGATCATAGAAAATATAGTTGCTAGAAAGAACATATTGGCTGGCAGCTGAATGATTTTTCATTTTGTGTAAAAAATAAAGGTATTGGAAGATTTTTAAAAAAATATTAGCACTTTCATGTGCAATGGTATGGAGGTGGAATTTCAGAGCTGACCTACATCTCAAATTGACTGTAACCAGAATTATTGTGTCGAACTTTTGTCTTGGCAGTGCAGAAGAGAAAGCTCACATGTATCTAAATATGAACAATATCTAACAAAAAATACTTGATGGGGATAGATACAAAATCTCTATATTCATTTCCCCCTGTTAACATAGTGTGTAATTTTGAGCTTAGTGCCTGCTGTATGTCAGGCATTGTTCTGAGTGCTGGAGCCATGGTGACAGACAAAGTTGATAGTCTTCATTTCTGTATAAAGAAGTAAGTCCAATGCTAGTAAATAATTGCATCAGCTTTATATTGTCAGATTGTGGGGAGCGCTAGAAAGGGGAAGGACGGGCAGGGTGCAATTACAGAGTTTAAATGTCATTGGTTAGTCAATTAGAAGTTTGTTGGTTGGTTTGGTTTCTGAGTAAGGTCTCAGGTAGTCCAGCCCTTGACCTCTCTTAAGCAGCTGATGACAGCTTTGCATTCCTGATATTCTAGCCTACCAGACATGCTTGACTTCAATTATGGTTCCTTTAGGAAACTAACTGACCTGAAAGAATCACTCTTGAGAAATTGTCATCAGGATCAAATTTTTTTAGGAGAAAATTCTGTCTCATATTCGAGTCAAGCAGATTCAACGACACTTAACGGTGTTGAAGTGAAAGGCTGGTGAGAGTAAAAAGTCATAGTTCAAAGGAAAAAAGTCACAATGACTACTTCTAAAAGAATACTCAGAACTTTGAACATTTAAAACTATAGAGCCTTAGTATTTGTTTCATTTGTGAGCAATCATAAAAAAGTATAAAGCATTTGTGATAAAATGCAAGTACTTAATACACTTCACAGTTCAATCTGTGGTTGCTTTTCACGTCGGGCAAAACTCACTTTAGTACTGCCATCTTGTGGTTAGCACGAGAACTACTATAAATGACACAGGAACAGATGTAAGATGCACCTGTTAGTCATAATTTTCAATTAAATTCCTGAGCCTTTTTTAAATAATAAAACTCGTTCTGGCATACACATATATCTACACTTGTAATCTCAGTGCTCTGTAGAATAAAGTGCTAGTCTGGGCTACATAATAAAATGTTATCTCAAAACTCAACCTCATCAACAAAAACAAGACCTTGCTGACTCTGAATTCAAATATACACTTAATAAAGACCACAATGAAGAAAGGAATCCTAGACATATTACTGTAATAAAAAAACAGACAGCACATCCATATGTATGTCATACCAATTTTGACAGAAAAGGTTTCAGAACATAAAAAAATTACAAATGAGTTTCCAAAAAGGAAATATAAAGTAATCTTATTTCCCAACAGTCCTTTAAAAGCAGTACTGTTTTCCATAAATTTTGTAGCTGAAATCCATCTTTTGGCTAATAAAATAGGACACAATTTTAAATAGAGTCACTTTTTGCAAAAAAAAAATAATCTAATGCACTTTCCCCAAACACTTCCTTTCAGTGTGTGCATGTGCATATATGTAGTATGATTAGTAGTACAATGTAGTTCATTGCTATCAGTATCAATCAATATTATTAAAGTTTCTGTAATACTTTGTATTATAGTAGATTTGTGTGGTAGGCAAAACTAAGAATGACCTCTAATGAAGTAAAGGGCATGTTACTGTACAATGAAGCATTAACAAGATTTGCTTGCTGTGGTGGGCTATATGGACATGCAGCTGCCATTGAGTCACCCATGATTCTGTAAATAACCCCCCACCCATACTCCTGGAGGAAATTGCAATAAATGCTGTGGTTTAATAAGCCCCACAATCTGTATATGTCGGTGAGACTGTTAAAGGTAGAAGACAACTGTGGGCTATAATGTGGAGATTCAATAAAATGATAATCCATAGGCAATGGAATGGAATAAATAGGAACCTCAGTTCCATAATCCTAAGGAACTCAATTTTGCTAACATTTTTAATTAGCATGGGGCCAGGTATTTTTCCAGGGCAGCAGTTCTCCACCTGTGGATTGAAACCTGTTTGGGGTTACATATCAGAAATCCTGCATATCATATATTTACAAAACAATTCAGTAGTAAAATTACAGTTATAAAGTAGCAAAAAATAACTTTATTTGTTGAGGGTCACCACAACATGAGGAGCTTTGTTAGAGGGTCACAGCATCAGCAAGGTTGAGAAGCACTGCTCCAGGGCCTCCTTAGAGTTCAGCTCATCTGCTATCTTTACTTCAGTACCGGGAGACCCTAAGTAAGGAGTTCAGAAGTTGTTCTTCGGCATCTGATGTAGTGTTGCAAATATCCATACTTTTAGTATTTTGACACAGAGTGACAAAAAAATACCTACTATTTATCAATACAGTTCTTTAAGAGGTATAAGGAAAAAAAGGAATGAGGATGATGGCATATGTACAAAGTAGATCCTAAACCAAATACCAGTAAGGAGCAGAGAAGAACAACAGAAGAATTTGGGCCAGAGAGATGGCTCAGTCAATCTAGAAAGTTTTTGCCAAGCCTGAAGATTTGAGTTCCAGCCCCAGAATCCACATGGTGTAAAGAGGGAGTCGATTCCTACAAGTCATCCTCTGACCTCCACATAGGCAGTTTACACACATATGCTGGATCCCATAGACACACGAGATAGATAAATATATAATAACATTATTAACAAGAACAGAAAAACAGCAAGCCAGAGCAGATGGAAGCCTGTCCTTTTGGCTGGGTAAAGCTATTTCCTCCTTATGAAGCAATCGTTTGCATTTTAATTTATTTAATTGATTTTCCTAAGTACTCTACTTGGTGGAAATGTGAGATTGAGATTCAGACTTTTCTGAAGATACGTTGAGAAGAAAAAGATATTTGAGAAAGAATTGTAAGTTGCATATACTTCTTCTTAGGAAAAAAAAAGATAAAACAAGTGTTTCTGTATTTGAATAGGCATTAATAAAAAATGTATCCAAATTACACCAAGACAGCAGAAGTCACTTTATACAGATTGCTGCTGACTAACAAATTAAGTGATCAACTCAGTGCATTGTTAAATTGGTAGCACAAAAGAAAGTGAAAATATTATAAGGCTTTGCTTGCTTAATATGGAACTAGGTAAAGCATTGATGGATCCAAAGCAAATGGGCCGGAATTATCTGGTAACACACAAATGGAACCTCATCTAAGACTTTGGATAATGAATGGAACCTACTTAGGGGGAGCTTCTGAGAAATTAAATCCCTAGCTGTCAGTTCATGAACTGCAAAATCAGAATAGGCTGCAATTCCTTTTGAAACATGCAATCAGTTAAAATCTTCATTGTGAGGAATGACAAAGAGAGCATGGCTCTGGTGAGGATGAACACTTGAAAACTAAGCTTTGCTTATGCCACACACAACTCAAAGAGTTAGCAAGCCTAATAGAATTTCAAACTGTTCCTTATAGATTAACTTCATAGAAACCCATTAGTAAACAACTATGAACATTTTCTATTCACCTTAGGATTTTTGTAATAAAAGGCCATAGAAAATTAATTGAAGGAAGTCTACAGTGAACCACATTGTAGTCACTGATCATTAGATTCTTTCCATCTGGTTGTGCAGAAGTGCTTGGTAGAGTCTAAAACAATCAAACTGAAATGACTTTGAACTTGATGAATGAAATGAAATTAAATGACTGCTATTTGCATAAGAACTTTCCCTCAGGTTTGTGATTTAACTTCTCCTCAGGTTTCTTTGTTGAAGGACAGCATTATTTTCTACACAAACAACATAGGTAAATTTCATGATTTTAAGTAACATAGGTAAGATTCCACTTCCTACAGTTTTTTGTCAGTAAGCTTAGAACACCGCCTTAGTAATTAATAGTTTTAAAAAATGACGATTTTGTTACAACACAGGAATGGAAGGTAAAACTCAAGCAGAAGCACATGCAAAATCTAACTCATTGTATTGAAAAGACTCAATAAATCAAATTACTGCACTGGGATCCTGAGAAAATGTTTTTTTTTTATTGAGTTTAAGGTATCACAAGACCACAATTCTCACATATTATATCTTGAGTAAAGTTTTCCCTCCCCATTCCTCTCCACCTCCCCTCAAATTGCAATGCAGATCTACTCTCTTTCCTCTCTCATTAGAAAAGTACAGGCTTCTAAGAGATAATAGTAAGATAAAACAAAAAAATCATTCTGTTCTATTTGGCTAATACAAGCCAATCAAAGGAAAAGAGCCCAAGAGAAGGCACAAGAATCAGAGACCCACTCGTTTGTTCACACATTAGGGATTCTCATTAAAGATACTAAACTCGAAGCCATAATATATACACTAAGAATTTGGTGCAGACCTCTGCAGGTCCTGTGCTTGCTGCTTTAGTCTCTGTAAGTTCATATGAGCTTTGCTCATGTTGATTTAGAGGGAGTTGTTCTCTTGGTATCCTCCTCTGGCTCTACCTCATTTTCTCCAGATTCCCTGAATTCTGAGGGGAGGGATTAAATGGACACATTCCACTTAGGGATGAGTGTTTCATAGTCTCTCACTCTCTGCATAATATCTGGCTATGGGTCTCTGTATTCATTTTTCTCTGCTGCAAGAGGAAGCAGTTCTAGGGAAGTCAGGACCGCGAGGGGTGTGTCCACCCACTGAGATGATGGGACTGATCTAATGGGAGCTCACCAAGGCCAGCTGGACTGGGATTGATGGAGCATGTGATTAAACCGGACTCTCTGAAGGTGGCTGTCAATGAGGGCTGACTGAGAAGCCAAGGACAATGGCACTGGGTTTTGATTCTACTGCATGACTGGCTTTGTGGGAGCCTGGATTATTTGGATGCTCACTTTCCTAGACCTGAATGGAGTGGGGAGGACCTTGGACTTCCCACAGGGCAGGGAACCCTGACTGCACTTAGGACTGGAGATGGAGGGGGAGGGGAAGGAGGAGGGGGAGGGAAATGGGAGGTGGGGAGGAGGTGGGAAATTTTAATAAATAAATAAAAAAGAGGAAGCCGCTCTGATGATGGCTGAACAAGTCACTGATATATAAGTGTAGATGCTAAATATTTTAAAGTGAATACTTTGTATTTATTACAACAAAATTATTAAGTAGAAGAAGGCATGCAGGATGAAGTAGAAGAATTTAAGAAAGACCTGGTTAAGAAAAGCAGATTCTCAGGATTAGGGAAAGCAAAGGGTGTTTTGTGTGTATATTTGTGTTATTTTGTGTATGTGTGTGTTATTTTTCCTACGTCCTTTTACACACACACACACACACCTTTATTAGTCCTAGAATTTATAATGTTTGTTGAAGAATTTATTGGAGAGAAAATGAATTTATAGGTAAGTTCCCCACTGGAATAAATTATTCCTCGTCTTAGAGGGTTAGATATGACAGTGGTTAGAGGGTTTCTCAGAGACAGTGAGACATGTCTGCTCCTGGCAGCACCAATTACTGCCAGTAGATGATGGGCATTGAAGAAACTTGTTATGGAATTTGCCTTCAATTCGACAAAGATAGCCAATTGGGCAGGAAACTGTTCTTGCTTGGACTGCCAAATGAGACAGACATCAGAAACTTACCTCATACCATTACAAAGATTATTAAAAATGGATTAATTTAAGATATAAGAGTTAGATACACGCCCGAGCTAATAGGCTGAACAGTGTTGTAACTAATACAGTTTCTGTGTGACATTTTCGGGTCTGGGCAGCTGGGAAACAAAAGAACAGTCTCCTTGTATAGTATTAAAAGTGATAAAGTATTGATTAAAAGTTATTGTTTTACTTTTACCTAAACCTCCAAAGCGATCTTATAGTATTACAGACCATCTGACCTCTAGCAGGGCTTTAATTTTCCCAGTATTTCAAATATGGATGTCCTTTTATTAAATGAGTATGTTTTTATGAGTTTAATAATCTATAATAATCTCATTACTTTTTCTTCATAATGGCAGCTTTCTGGAAAGCTATACATATGCTATACAATGAACTCATGAAACCTTTTAAACATGACAAAATTATTAAAATAAAAGCAAAGAAATAATATAATTCTGTAGAAAAAAACTACTGACAGCAATGACCATTTAAATAGAGACGTTCATTCATTGCTCACTGTCTATCACACATGTGTACTTAGTTGCAGACTTCTGGAGATTGGTATATAAAAAGAGCAGTCTTTGTCAAAAGGTGATAAAATAGAGCATGAAAAATCATAGCAGAAATCAATATTCTTTCAGTGACCTGAAGTAGTTTTTCTACAAACTGAGTTCAGAAGAGTGGATGGTAAATATGTTTAGTGCAAGTAACTTTAGGGGACTCAGGTAGCAGCCTCCAGGAATATTTACTGAGTTCAACATAATATTTCTATCATGGAACAAGAAAGGAATGAAATGAACTGGTAGAAACAGCACCTGGCCAAGTCTCAGCCATAAGTATTGATTTCAACATACTTAATGCAAACAGACAACTGGGTAGACTTTGTGTTTATAAGAAAAAAAAAAGAAACACAGTATCAAGAAAAATGTAGAATTATTTCTCAACTCCAATATTGTCAATCATTAAGACTTTGCAAATAGTCTAAAAGTTTAATATTGAAAAAGAGAGAATTATTTCTTAAGAGCAGTTCAGGGAAACATTAAATGAACAAAAAAGAGAAATAGTTATGACATTTTATGCATTGTCTGTAACATTTGTCCCTGTAATACCATACATAGCCTTCAACACAGAAAACTCTGTTAACAGATTAATATTAAATCTGTAGTTAATGGAACACCCTAGGATATCAGGAAGTGTGTAATTATATGCATATGTATAGCTTTCCAGAAAGCTGCCATTATGAAGAAAAAGTAATGAGATTATTATAGATTATTAAACTCATAAAAACATACAAAATTGAAAGAGTCATTTTTGAACAAAAATATTTTATTCTGATAATGATGTGTGTGTGTTTACATAAGAAAAAATCCCAGTCATTAATGTTGATGTTGGAGAATATATGGTGCATGTAATTAAATTTTACTGCAATATATATGCAGTTTTCTAGCTCAACTCAGATTTTTATATACTCCTTTGGAAAATGGGTTGGGAGTCAACACTGTGTTGCTAAGTGGAGCATCCATTATGTAAATCCTGGATCTAATTTAGATACTGAGATGAAGACTAAACATCTGATTAATATTAACTATCTTTCTGAATTCATTTTAGGATTAATCAGATGACTATAAAGGCACTATATATTAAATAAAAGATATTTTTTGTAAGTCATTAATATTTTATTCCTATTAATAAAATGCAAAAATCTAAAACTATATATTACATATTAGTGACCTACTTAGGTAACTGAAATAAAATTTTCTTGTCTTTTGTGTGTCAAATACTCCAAGTACACAATACCCAATTAATTTAAGAAAATAAAATATCCCAAAGTATAAGTAGAATCAAAACAACTGTGATTTTTACTCATAGTGTAAATTTGGAAACCATCAATAAACATTCCATTTGTTGAACTGGGTCAAAATTGACAGAGGAGGAAAATCACATTTGTCAATCAAATAAATTCTTCCAAAGATAGGAAACGACATCCAAATTTAATCACTTTGTGGGCTCTATTAGTCTCAATTGATATTTTTCATATAAGTCACCTTGATTTGGTTGTTATTCCTAAGGTGATTTGTTTGGGGCATATCTTAAAAGGCGTGTAAAAGAGAACGAAGGTCAACTGGGCTACACTAGGCTTATGAAACAATAAAATAGATGATCTACTTAAGCGTTTGTAATGGTGGGCTCTATGATCTCTCTGTATACTTTTTATTAGACACTTCAGTACTAAAGCTGTCCTATAAATATTTAGCTGTAGAATAAAATGAACAGGGCTTGTAATATATATATAACCCAGGGTTTTATAAAGCACAAGCAGATGGAATTTATTTTGAGTCTTCACAAAAGAAGAAAATAAAGAAATTCTGTGAAAAAACCCTGTATTTAAGCATATGTAAATCACTAATAAACAGAGGAAAAGGAACATTGTAGAATAACATGTATTCCCTTTCAAGCTTTCAACAGTAAAAGATAATAATCAATTTTATTAATTACCTTATTTGCTTGTGGATGAACAATATCTTATTGCCATGGAAAAAAAGCTGATGTAGGCACTCTGAAATCCGAGTTAAAAAAAAAAAACCCAAAACAATATTCCTTTTCATAGCTTTCAGGAAGAAAATGAAGCCATGCTGAACAAATGATTAAAATTATGTCTTGAACACAAGTTACCAAGTTATACTGGAGTTCTGCTTAGATTATCTTTTGCCTTGTTTTTCATAGATAGAGAAGCATATATGTTTCAATAATTACTCACTGTGTAAAAAGATCAACATGTTTTCATTAATGGCTTCTTTTCTCCTTGTTTTCATATTTAATTAGAACACTATTCATGATTCCTGTCAACGTCAAGCATTCATGTCAATATCTCATGGCCAGGAGAATGGTTGATGGACCACAGTGAAAAACTAAAGCATTTAACTCTTCAGTTAATGCAATTATAACTGAATATTTTGATGAGTTCATTAGGCACTTTCACTCTGATTTAACTCAGACTAGCACCAGCAATGTAGTAATCTTGGGAATAGGATAAATGGAAAGTTACTCAGAGATACTATAACTGTTACTTCATCAGGTGAGTGCAGGGCAGATGTTTAAATATCCATGAACATCATCTTACATATAGGACAGTTGATTACCCATATATTAAATATGAATTTCTGTTTTTCATTTGACACCTATTTTGTGAATGTCTCTGGGTCTGCTGATTATCTTCTATCTTTTAAATTATAGCTTCACTCTAGCTGACATTTATCTCCTAGGTTAGCGAATCTCAACTGAGTATAATTTTGCCCATCAGGAGATACTTCAAACTGTGTGGAGTAGACTTTTTTTGCTCAACATGATTGAAAAACATCACAAATGGTATCTGATGGGGATAGGCCAGGAGATCTGAAAACAAGCTATAGTGCATTGGACAACCATCTGCTGCAAAGACTTACTGGGCCCTAAATTTTAGCAAGTGCTGCTGTTAGGAAGAGCTGATCTAGGAGTTCAAGGGCAGCACTGGCCACATATCAAGGCCCCATCTTAAAAAAATTAAAATTAAAACTTTTAAAGGAAAACAAATCCAATACCTAGAGATAGCTCAGTAGTAGAGAGTTTCCTTTAAGGCAAGCCATACTGTGATAGTTCTCATGGATTCTTGGATTAATCATTGGAAGCTATTAAATATTCCTTAATATAGGTGTGCATCCCACTATGCTATACTTAAATATTCCTTAATATAGGTGTGCATCCCACTATGCTATACTTAAATATT
>NW_004949132.1:1301732-1317459 GCF_000317375.1 Microtus ochrogaster
ATAGGTGTGCATCCCACTATGCTATACTTAAATATTCCTTAATATAGGTGTGCATCCCACTATGCTATACTTAAATATTCCTTAATATAGGTGTGTATCCCACTATGCTATACTCTTTCCTCAGCTTTCTTCTGTATCACTCTCCTCTCTCTGCCTATTTTCTTTTCTGGATTCCTCCCTGTATTCCTAGCAAACAAGAAAAAATACTGAAACATGTTCTCTCTTTATGTGACATCTTATTTATGCATATGTTAATTACCAGAAGCATGTAGTTGGAATATTAAAAAATGGAGTAAATTATCTCAATATATTATTTGAAATTTCATCTTTGGATTTTTATTTTTCCTATTACGGTATGGGCTATTCACGTGAAAAGTTAACTGAGAGCACAATGTATTATTATTTAGAGCAATAACATAAAATGTATATTGCTTTTTACTTATGTGATTCTTGAAAGCAAAAAATAGTCTCTCCTTCCAGTGAACTTTCTTCACAGGGTCCCATTCACATGGTTCTTTTCATAGTTCTTTTTGTATTTACTTTATGCTCCAATGCACATGTTAGACACTCAAGAAATAAAGTACATGCAACACACCCCATACAGTAATAGGTAAAAGTGAAAATCAGAAGAAAATTTAAATGCTATATTGAAGGAATTAACTCTATTCTGATATCCCTACTGTATGCTTCTGACAACATACTTAAATGCTTTCATTAATATGTGATATCGTATATCTACTTAATTTTTAAAAGAAAACATCAAGTATGACTACCTCTCTTGGAAATATTAATAAATATGTGCATTTTCTATGCTGCTGAATATATACTTGATCATTTATAGCAGTTATTTGATTAAACTCAATGGGTAGAAATAGACATTTCTGAAATGTTCTTTTTTAAGTAACGATATCTGATGACTATTAAAGTTAACTTCCTTTTGAAAGAGAATGCTTAGCTTATAATTTACCACATTTTGGAGATAAGTGGATTGCTCTTTTTGATAGTCAAGCTAAATATATGCAAAGTATAAAAATACTTCTGAAGTCAAAATTGATAGCTCTTTCTCTAGAGAGAGGAGTACTTTGCGAAAAGGAAGATAATAACTTACAGAAAATGTAATGCTTCTCTTTGAGAAGATCTAGAAACTTCTCTATCAAGGTAGGAAATTAAAACCTCAATAATGTTCTATAATATCACCATTGCTCCTAATATTTAAAGAATTCTGAGCTAGCAGCAATTCTATTAATAAGATGTATAGATGTTAGTTTTCACACGCAATTGTTGTCAGGTCAGACAAACAAATTCTATACAATAGTCTGTTCTTTTATATCAATATATTTAGAAGTCATTTTTAAATGTGAAAAAATATGCAATCAATCAAGAGAATCCAAACCATGTCTCATTTTATGGCTATAGATACTTAATACTATATTATTAACAAAGTCAAGCCAACTGTTGGAACTCAGTTAATATCTGTTGAATGAAGGAACTACTGAGCAGCTGCTATCCATCTAAAATTAATTATAGAACTAAGAAAAAGAAAATGAAAGAATTGACCAATGCAGTTTTAACTGCTGAAAAATATCTAGTAGACCACTAATAGAATTAGGGTAAGTTTTAATTGAAACATGCTCAATATAGAAACTTTACTTTTTTCTTTTTAGCTACAAGGACTAAAAATTATACTTATATAATTATATGACTATAAGGTGATTATTTTAATAAGAAGAGAAGAAAAATGATTTTTCATCAAATTAACTTGTGTAAAGCTTGTGAAAGACTCTGAGCTGAAAAAAATATAAATGGTTAAATGAGATTCAGGCACACCTTAGTTTGAATGCAGAGATCCTGCCTAACTTACATTTTGTGACAGAACCAAATAAGCCTGATTCCTAAGTCCAGTAGGTCCCATGACTCCTACTAACTCATAACTTTTAATAGTATCAGTGAGTGGGATTTTCCTTTTGCCTCAGTTATGTATATAGGACTGATGGATACATGCTCATTTCTAGCTCAAAAATGTTGTTTGGCCTTGATTTTTATATGACTAGCTTTTAATGACTACCCAAATTTTTCTGAGTCAAACAGAAAGAAATGCTATAATAATTATTTGAATAACAATTTCTGTCACTGTGTTGATAACGACTTAGTTCTTCAAGGTTTGTAACCACTTCTATCCTTAATTTCTTCTTGTTTAAAAGGGAGTTAGTACTAATGTTAGTGTCAGAGGGTTATAAAGGTTGATAATCATAAATAATAATAAAATAATTATTACAATCATTGTAACTGTGATGAAAAATACAAATGTTAATATCTATTAAAGGACATTGTGGTTTGAATATAAATTGTGTGGAGTAGGCTTATATTTGAGTGCTTGTTTCCAGCTTCTGTTGTTATTTTGGAAAGCTGTGATGAAAGTAGGCCACCTGCGGCAGGCTTTGAAGGTGACTTAATTCTCATTTAAGCTCAATTTCTGTGCCTTGTACATATCCATCATATCATACTCCCACTACCATGAACCTTGTCAAGTCTTGCCTTCCTGGCAAGATTGACAGAGATATCACTGAAACCATGGACCAAAACAAATTTTACTCAATGACGTGATTCTGTTAGGTATTCTGTAATAGGTATCCAAAAGTTGCTATTATAAAGAGGGTACCAGTTTAATGAGTTAACTTTCCTCTAACAGCAGGCAGTGTACTGTGTGCCATAACTTATATCAGCTTAGTTTGCAAGCTGTAAATTTTTCTTAACATATTAAACTTATTGCATGATCCTCAGTTCGTTCCCTAGCACTGTGTTAAACAATTAATGCATTTGTTACAAAATGGGTTAAGCAAACATTCAATGCTTATTGCTTTAAACTGTATTAACTGCATTATAAATTTCTAATGTCAAATTTCTGCTAAATTTCAAATAACAGAGCTGCATGTTATATTTGCTCCAAGCAGCTTACTACTTAGTTCTTAATTTGTTTAGTAAACAGTACATGAGTCCAATACAGCTTATCTATTCCTACGTTGTTTTAAATTTCAAAATTTCTTATTGTATTGTATTTTTATAAGAATTCTTGTTAGATGTAAATGTTAAATAAAAGAATGTTGAAGAAATAAATATGTAGCCGGGCGGTGGTGGCGCATGCCTTTAATCCCCGCACTTGGGAGGCAGAGACGGCAGGATCTCTGTGAATTCGAGGCCAGCCTGGTCTACAAAAGCTAGTTCCAGGACAGGCTCCAAAGCCACAGAGTAACCCTGTCTCGAAAAAACCAAAAAAAAAAAAAAAAGAAATAAATATGTAGTGGAATAGTGAATCAAACAGATGGTATACAATCAAAACAATGCAATTGTAGATTTACCTTTTGTTTGTTGCATTCCAGAGAGGAAGAGAAACAATGCAAGGCAAACTAGAAAACCTGGCACAGTGCTAGCAACTTCCTTGTGTTAAATATACAGTTCTTGCCCTAGATATGTAAAGTAGGAAATGGTTGGGTGGAAAATTGGAATCACTACCAACTGTCCACTTTCACATCTCCCAAAAGTCAAAAAAATGTCATGATCACCTTTTTACCACGAGGGAAAAGCACTCTTTTTGGGGATGCTGCTCAAATATGTTGACCAAAATAGTTCTTCACCCAGGAAACAGACTTTCCCAAATAGTGGTAGACACAACAGATGCTTCCGCGGAGACTGTGCAGAAATCTCAGCATTGCTGTTCTATTATTTGTATATATTTTTAAATTAAGCATGTCTGCAGACTTGTCAAATTGATACCTTTTATAAATGTTGAATTTTATAAATGATGAGTTATCTGAAAATGGCAGGCAATGTTCTCAGTAATAGCTGCTAACAATTTCGCTGAAAAGTTTCTGTAATAAATGGACTGAGAAAGAAATCAGAAACATCACCCTTCAAAATTACCACAAATAACATAAAATATCTTGGAATAGCTCTGATTAAACAAGTGAAAGACCTGCATGGCAATAACTTCAAGTCTTTGAAGAAAGAAATTGAAGAAGACAACAGAAATGGAAAGATCTCACATGCTCTAGGGTAGAAAAAAAAGCATATTCAACAAATGGTGCTGGCATGATTGGACATCACCATGTAGAAGAATGAAAATAGATCCATGTCTTTTGTCATGCACAAAACTCAAGTTCAAGTAGATCAAATACCTCAACATAAAGCTATCCACACTGAACCTCATAGAAGAGAAAGTGGGAAGTACACTTGAACACATTGGCACAGGAATTAACTTCCTAAATATAACCACAGTAGCACAGACATTGAAAGAAACAATTAATAAATGGTGCTTTCTAAAACTGAGAAGCTTCTGTAAAGCAAAGGACATGGTCAACAGGACAAAACAACAGCCTACAGAGTGGGAAAAGCTCTTCACCAACCCCACATTAGACAGAGGGCTGATCTCCAAAATATACAAAGAACTCAAGAAATTGGTCATCAAAAGAACAAATAATCCAGAAAAAAAATGGGGTACAGACCTAAACAGAGAACTCTCAAAAGATAATCCTAAAATGGCTGAAAGACACTTAAGGAAAGGCTCAACATCTTTAGCTATCAGGGAAATGTACATCAAAACATCTCTGAAGCCCGGGCGATGGTGGCACACGCCTTCAATCCCAGCACTCGGGAGGCAGAGGCAGGCGGATCTCTGTGAGTTCGAAACCAGCCTGGTCTACAGAGCTAGTTCCAGGACAGGATCCAAAGCCACAGAAAAACCCTGTCTTGAAAAAACAAAAAAAAAACAAAAAAAAAAGGAAAAAAACATCTCTGAGATTCCATCTTGTACCTGTCAGAAGGGCCGAGATCAAAAACACTGATGACACTTTATGCTGAAGAGATTGTGGGGTAAATGGAACACTCCTCCATTGCTAGTGGGAGTACAAACTGGTACAGCCCCTTTGGAAATCAGCATGGTGATTTCTCAGAAAATTAGGAAACAACCTACCTCAAGACCCAGAAATACCTCTTTTGAGTATATATCCAAAGGATGCTCAATCATACCACAAGGACATGTGCTCAATTATGTTCACAGCAGCATTATTTGTCATAGCCTGAACCTGGAAGCAACCTAAATGCCCCTAGACCAAAGAATGGATAAACAAGATTGGAGTACATTTACATAATAGTGTACTAAACAGTGGGAAAAATAATGACATCTTGAAATTTGTGGACAAATGAATGCAGCTAGAAAACATCATATTGAGTGCAGTAACCGAGACCCAGAGAGAAAAATATAATATGTACTCACTCACAAGTGGGTTTTAGACACAAAACAAAGAAAAAACAGCCTATAATACAAAATCCCAGAAAACCCAGACAACAAAGAGGACCCTAAGAGATACATACATGGATCTGATCTATGTGGAAAGTAGAAAAAGACATGATCTGAGTTAACTGGGAGTTTGGGGATCATGGAGTGCATAGAAGGGGAGGGAAAAGGAGAGGAGCAGAGAAAAATATATAGCTCAATAAAAACAATTTAAAAACAATAAAAAATTTTTGTGCCATAAACTAAACTTAACCTATTATATTGTCATTCTAGTCAACTAATGTACTAATATAGAGATTATTGTTGTGTTAAAATTTAAAGCAAATATTCATGGCCTAATTTTGCTTAGCTTTGGCTGCAATGAGTCAGTTTATGAGTTACAAATCCCATGCTCTCTCACTTTTAAAAGACATGCTTCTGTTGTGCATTTGTATTTGCTCAGTCCATGGTCAGGCAATTCTGAATGATTTTATTGTCAGTCAAAACTGTTAGTTATCCAGATTTTACTGGTAAATATCACTAGGTTTGATTTGCTAATCAAAGATGCTATTGAGGCTGACTTGATGGCTCACTGACAAAAAGTGCTTGTCATCAAACTTGATGCCTCCAGTTCAACTTTTGGGACCCACATGGTGGGAAAAGATCTGATGTCAGCAAGCTGTCCCCTGACTTTCTCATGAGCACCACGGTACACATGCACACACAAATACTTACATAAATAACACATTACAATTTAAGGCTTTATTTAATTTGAACTTTCTGGTGCACTCCTTCAGCCCTAGGTATTTAATCTTAGGAGTTAGAAGCCAAACAGGGCAACATAACAAGATCCTTTCTCTACTGGAGTATGGTAGTCATTTCAGCACTCAAGAGGTTTGCAACAAGAAGATTGCCACCCGGAGCATACATAGTGAACATCTCACTAAGCAGGACTACATTATGAGACCCTGTCAAAATACAGAGAAAAAAAAAACCTGTTTCAACAAAAGAAAGCAAAACGATCCTGTTTCTTTATTAGTTTTAAGCACAAAATTTTGTTCTTCCGATTGTAGTTCAAGGAACTCTGTTCATGTCATTCTGGAAACCAGGTATTGTCAGTTAGAATGAATTGTATTAGACTAAATTGCATTTTCTACTCAACTTAAGTACAACTTTTGAATCATACTGATTACCCGAAAAGATAAGTCTGCAGAGAAAGATGTTAATAGTAATAAAACAGGACGTAAGCCAGCTGTGTAGTAGTTTATTTTAAAGTTCATCTGTCTACATTATAAAGCTATTTATAAACTAAGCAATTTTAATAGATCTTCCTTTCTTAATTCCTTACTGCAAAACAGTTGTCACATGCTCCATTTGCCTCTGGTTTAGAGAAGTAAACTTCTCTACTGTAAACATGACCTGCTTCAGACAGAATATGACTTTTGCTCTGATTCTCAAAGGCTGTGAATGATTCCCTTCCTCATCACTATACTGATTTCTTCTCTTGTGAATTATTATCATGGTAAAAACAAAGATATTTTTATGTTTTCAGTCACTTGAGCGAAACAGTTCATGGCTTCAGAGAGGTAGCTGAAAGATGAAGGTTTCTTGCATTCAGATGCAGTGCTTTTAGGAATGCTTAATCAGCTTTCTTCCAACCACCGTCTTCTAATGAGAGTGGAAATGAAAATTTGATGGCTTTGTCTCACAGAACAATAGCAGATGTTTGTAAAAACTCAACCCTCCAGAGACTCATATCAGAGCACTGGACTGAGCTTCCAAAATCCAATTGAAGAGTAGAAGCAATGAGAATATGAGCAAAGAGGTCAAGACCATGATGGGCAGATCCACTGAGTCAGTTTGCCTGAGCTAATAGGAGCCCATGAACTCTAGCCAGACAGGGAAGGATAGGGCCAAACTAGTTACTCTGAATGTGATTGACAGTTGCATGATTGGGGCAGACTGATGGGCCACTTTCAGTGGCACCAGGATTTATTTCTACTGTATGTACTGGCTTTTGGGATCCTATTCTCTTTGGATGTATACCTTGTTCATTAAGGAGGGCCTTGGACCTTCTACAAAGCAATGTGCCTTACCCTCTCTGAGGATTGGATGGGGTGGGGTAGGAGGGTGTGTGCAGGGAATGGAAAGAGGGAAGGGAATGGGAACTTGGATTGGTATTTTTAAAAAATTCTAATAAATTAAAACAACAACAACAAACTCAGCCCTCTGTCTTTTTAAGCTTTGTACAACAAGAGTTATTGTTGTTTAATTATCAATATTGCTTTCCTTTATTAGTTAGAGGTAGTATCTAGCCAAGTAGTTGAAGTTGGCTGGTTATGTAGCCGAGTCTGATCTCTAACTTGGAATCTTCCTGTCTTTCTCTGTTCAAGTATTGGAAATACTGGAATGTATTCATGTATTTGGTGTTGTTCGCCATTTTTAATGAATGTTTATTTTGTAGTAAAGGTTTATTGAGGGGATGTGAGATCAAGTAATCATGCTTCAGTGAAAATTCTACAGGAGAAAATAAGTAAGTGGGCAGATGGCAGGCAAGTGTATAGTATGAAGGAAATACACAGCAAATGTTAAGGAGGTCTGAGAATAATCATCTCATCGAGGCTCAGTTATTTTTCTGAAAGCTTCCTTATAACTGGTCAAATTTGTAGGATGATCAAGAATTGGTTAAAAAAAAAGACTAATGCATAAAAATTTAGTTTTTTTTCTATTTCCTTCACCCTTTCAGTATCATGTCTTTCCATGTAATGAGTTGACTCAAGGATGAAAATTTCATTCACATTTCTATGGCTAGAAACGAAAGAAAAGTCCATTAATGCTTAATATCTCCTCTACAGTTACTTACTTAATTTCCCTAATTTTAGTGACACCTTCACCATTTCAGAATGACAAGAACATTTTCTGAGAACAAGTATTGCAAGTGCAACTTTTCTCCTTATCAAACCCGACTGTTAAATTATAAAGTGGTGGTACAACATGCCATAGTTACTTAAGCATAGTTACAATAGCTAATGGAATCTATTTTATTTTCTTATTTCTTTGACTAATATAATTATATTATTTCCTCCTTCCATTTCCTCCCTTCAATCTCTCACATATAGCTCTCCTTGCTCTCTTTAAAACTGATGAGAACTAAGAGTACCATAAACCCATGGCCAAAGTGTTGGTATAGCATTTTCCTGCAAAGCTTGTGACTTTCAGGTCAACATTTTTTATAGTGCTGTACTTTACACTGATGGCTAACTTAACATTTACAGACATTCTACAGAGAATGCCAGTAAAGTTCAAGAGCATATTGCAAAATGAGAAAAGCTCAAAGCACCAAAACAACAAGTCATAGTAAATTGAATGCAATAATTTGAACATTAAGAAAACAGAAGGCTGAAAAGTCTCCATTGTAACTTAAATTTATCTATTAACTGCCTATCTTGCTTAGTTGACTAAAAGTGTTATGTTTTTCCAAATTTAAATTACTCTGGGAACCCGAGGACATAGTTTAATCACTGAGTGCTTGACTAGCAGGCCTTATGCACTGAGTCCTATCCCCAGCACCAGGAGAAAATATTGAAATTGAAATTATACTACAAGTTTTTATAGATTTTAGCCGTTTCAATTTTCTTTATAACTTAGGCAAACTTAGACATAATTTCAGCAGTATAGTATAAAAATATGTTAATATCGACCAATTACTGATGAAGAATTAAAAAGGATAAAAAATTAAATAACATTTTATAAGCAATATATTACTAAATGCTAAGGTCTTTTGAGAAGGCATCACAAGGCTTTCAAACCAGGCATGGCAGTATACATCTGTAATCCCTGGATTAATGTTTGATGCACCAGGACCTGTTGTTAACTACCAGCCTGGGCAACATAATGAGACCCTGTCTCAAAAGGAAAAAAAATATTTAAAGTATCAAATGTGCAAATGTAATACAATATTTAAAATTTTCATAGATTACTAAACAAAGAGTGGTGCCCACAGTTCATTATGAAAGTACAAACATCATTGGTTGTGTGAAGCAATGTTAAAAAAATGTTTTCTAAACAAAATTCCTAAAAATTGTTTTCCATATATATTTTCTATTTTATTTCTTTTCACATACAATAGACAACTGTTATGAATAGTATTTTTCAAAGTGAGTTTTAGACTCTTATTGGAAGAAATCAGTATTGGTGTAAAACACAGGAATAGTCTTTTGAATTTGCCAAGTGTCTTCTACTCTTGAATATAATAAAGTCAATGTTATTAACTAGTTTGACTATGATTTTCAAACTGGTAATCACTTCAGCCACTGACTTTACATTTAGTATTTACATAGAATTTAATTGACTTAAGAAAAACTTAAGATATTGAAATTACAAGGGTTATAGTAATGCAAATTTCTTCATTATTTTCAAAATTAGAGCAATGTAAACCTTATGTGCCATTTTTAGTTTATTTTGTTGGTATGTGAAACACTGTATTACAAAACACAATAGATGTATAATTTATTTTGTTGTGTACCTTTGTGACAAAAATCTGCTTTCTATTCTTCCTTAAATGAGATGATAAAATTTGTTTTAATGAAATATATAAATATACTGGCTAGAAATAATATCTGTCAAATTTTCCTCCCTTTCTAGCTTTACCTACTTGCTAAGGTACTTAAACTATTTTAAACTGTAGATATTTTAAAATGTTTTGCTAAAAAATGACTTCACAATTTATCCTTTTTATCAAAAATAACAACCTTACCCACTCTAATAGGCTACAGAAATAATTCTCCAAGAACAAGCTAGACCTGAACCTCCAAAGGCCTTTACTGCAAGACAGTCTAATAATATATTATCAAAAGTTACCCATGGAAACCCCTCGAAAACAACGGTAGAATGTACTTCTCATTTAAGGAAAATAGTTCCAGACTGTGTGCATGCTCAGTAATGTCAAACACACTACATTCTTTGTAAAGAAGACAAAATAATTTTTTTCAGTTCAAGGGTTCCTATATCCCAATCTGGTCATTAGTTTAAATATTATAGTGCTTTATGAATAAATTATTCTTATCATGTACCAATAGGAAAAATTGGACGTAAAGTTAGCAAAGGTGACCCTTGTTTATTTTGTTGTTTTAACAGAAATTTGCTCATAATCACAACTGACTTTTATTGAGGGCTTCATGTTATGAAGTTTTCTGGACTTGACTCCATCTTTATTAAAAGGAGGAGAATAAAGGGTGTGAAAAAAAATTTCATTTGATCTTCATTTTTTCTTGCATGAGATGAAACAATTGAACTAGGTTACTTTCATTTCTAAATTCCTCTGCATCCATGAAAATGTTTTTAACCAGTGTTAAACAGACGGTGTTAAAAGTATGGTGTTAGACAGATATTTGATATCTAACCAGTCTAGAAATTAACAGTCTTCGTGGTTGATGGTTATGTTAATGGTAAACTTGATGGTTTATCATTGTGGGCAAAACAATCTAATCCTTTAGTGGTGTGTCAGCATAATAATAATAGTAAGTTAGCATTTCACTGATAAATTCATTTTTCCTATAGTCAGTCCTATAAGATGTCATAAATGCAAAAGACTGGTTCAATGGCAGGATTCTTGTACAACTGATGTGAAATGAACAGTATATTCATATCTTCCTTGTAGACTGTGTAATAAAGATAATTAACTATTCTTCTTGTGGAATGGGAAGACTTAATTATCCCATGACCTTTGGAAAGTATAATAAGACTCTCTTGTTATCAGGTCCACTAAGAATGCATCATAGCAATTATTAATGATAAAATGAGTGGTGTTTATAGTATAAATGAATGATACATACCATATCTTTTAAGGACATGATTAAGCCTTTTAAAAATATCAGATTCAAAGTTAATAAAATATCATGATTATAAGATAAAAAACTATATTATTGTTCTTTGGTATTCTTTCCATGGCATTTAACTTCATCTTTTTATTAATTGATATTTTTTGTTTCTTTAGTATTTTGCATTTATGTATGGACTACATAAAATTCTTACCTGACTAGTACTGAAGAAAAAATAGAGCTGAAATTCACCTCTACCAGGTATTTTTGAAAGTATCTGGTTTTAGTTCTTTTTCTATAAAGACATATTTTTGAAACAATATAGTGATAAATGAAATCCTCCCACTACCATTCCTGTTTTTGTAATTTGGTATTTTGGTGAAAATGCTGTAATACTTTGTATTCCAAAAGCACTTTTACACTCATTCTTAGTGTGTTTTTAAGTAGCCTCACAAAATGGCAATTATTTATCTCCTTTCCATTATAAAAATATTTCTCCATGTCAAGAAATAACCAAGAATAGCAATGTAAGTATGTTTTTAATATTTCAAGACGATAAAATATGAAGTATTTTCTGTTACTGTATTCTGAGTGGGAAGAAGAAAAGAGTGTATTACAGAGCACACACTTGTCCCTTTGTTGTAGATGAAATCCATGGTGAACTCCCTAGGAACTAGGCAGCACCTAAGCCTGCTAAGCATTCTTTGCCTTTTCTGAAAGGTATGCAATTCCAGGACAGAAAATAACTCTGCAAATAATGTAGTCTTTTAACTCTAATCCTCCACCTAACTGTGAGCCAAAAGTTCTGAAGCAACTTTTCCTTCAGTTAGTGAAATATCTACTTTGAGGAAGCATTTGATTTTCTAAAGTGTGGGAAGGGATCACAACACCAAACACACTTGGCTATTTCAGTGACTTTCTAAGATAAAACTGATGCCCAAATATAAAACCACTCAACTAGTTAATATTTATCATAACTACAAAATTATGAAATTTCTTAATAACATTCATCTGAAAGGATTAAGTTATCAAAAGGTATATAATTTGCATTAATAAATATATCTCCACTTTTCTTAGAAATTGGGGCTTATCAATTAGGAGGAATTTTTATAGAATGTTGGCATTTTAAAAGAGTTTCATAAAAATTTAAGTGTAAAAAAGTATGCTTCTCAAAAGTGAAGTAGTTTGAACATAGAGCAAATTCATTTTCTACTTTCCCATTGTCTGAGACTCTTAAAACATTAGTCTTTGCCAAAGTCTAAATTGAATGGATGCAGAGGCCCTGTTTCTCCCATATCCTTTCCCCAGGATGAAACTTTGGCTAATATTTGCTAAAGATTTTTTTTCAATGCAGAAAAGGAGATTTAGAAGTCCCTCTGTGGCATTCGGAGACATTTGTTTGTAAGAATGGTTAAATGATATGCTGACAAAATTTAATAATATTATGAAGATAAACCATCTCTGTTTTAACCTATCATGTTCATTTCTGTTTCAGCATGTGTTGTAAGGAATGCCACAGACAGAATATTTATCTTTTCCATGTGACATAACCACTGATGGATTAAAACTAGTTTAAAACCCAACTTGTATTTCCCAAGCTGAAATGTTTCATCAGATTTCTAAGAGTGATGTAGAGTCATGACATCTCCATCACGCTTGGTCTGACTAGGATCAATCACAATTGTATCTCACATTATTACTTTCTCATCAGTAATATATGGAATAAGTGTCACTGCTTGGGCTATCATCATCATTATATATTTTTCAATTTGGCAGAAAGAGGAGCTTCTAGCGAAAATTATTTCTTTTTTTCCAATAATTACAGGCATTAACCTATCCTGTTTCTTATAGGAAAACAAACTTAAGGAAGAAACTTAGAATGAACCCTCTGATTTACGGGCATTTTACTGTTTGCAAAGACATGAGGAGTATAGTAGAGAAAGAAGAAGAATGTGGAAGATAAAAGTCTTATCTCTAAATAACACATAGATTATTTTTCCTTTCTCCTTGCTAAACAAAAAAGCAAAGATTTGTTGTTATGAGGATTAATAGGAGTCATTTCTAAAAAAATAAAAACTTAGACAGCAGAAAGCTTAAAAATATGCTTTTTTTTCTTTCTCTCAATTTTTTTTTTGTCATGATGGAGCTTGAGCTCAGGGCCTTAGACGTGCTAGAGTGCTGCTGTATATGCCTACAGCCCCAAACATCCTTTCAGAGATAGAAAAAAATCTCAACGTAATTCCCAGGGCAGAGAGCTTCATTTTATTTTACACTTCGTAATTTGCATATATGTGTATGTAGACATATAAACATATACGCATGCAACAATAATAATCAATGAAAAAGAAGCTATCAACTTGATAGTCTAGGAGACATGTTAAAAGAGGGTAGTTGCCAGGGGCTAAAGTGAGGGTGATAGTGATGTAATTCTTTTCCAAATAAAAATACCTTTAGAAATAGCAGCATATTAAACAACACAGAAAGTCCATTTATATTTCCAAATGTCATTGATAAACGTTTCTTTGCCTTAATAATTATTTCATAGTTAGTTCAATATCTACATTAAATACTACTAGTTTCTCTAAAATTTTATTTAAAATTATCATTTGCAGAAAACATCACATTTCAATCTATGCTAAATAACCTTTAATTTGAAATTGTTTAATTACTCAAAATTAAAATTATATATATACATACATATATATATGTATATATACATACATATATATATGTATTCATCTTGTGTTTTAAAGCCAGAGGCCAAAAATTCCCATGCATGTGAAAGTTGCCTACCTAGTTTAGAAGAAGAATGTCATTATGGACAGCAAAATGCTAAAGGAAATTTGCACATATGATAAGTTAATCCTTATCTTCCTACCCTGTATGTCACCCAGTCAATGACAAGAGCCAGAGTTATTTATTCAGCCTCATCACATTGACAATTTGCTCCTTTTTTGCCTAGTGGAGTAGCATAAATATTCAACTCTTGCTGTGTTTTGAGTTCTTAATTGTCTCACATCTGTATCAGGTAAAACACTTATCCCCTGTCATTTTTTCATGTTACTTTAATGAATGAAGTGATATAGTCTGTGATTAAAGAAGGGCCAAGTTAATAAATGCTTAATCATCTATAAGTCTGTTGTTTACTTTAGTTCTGTTTAGTTATTTATATTTATTTTTGCAGAGTTAAGGATCAAGCCCAGCGACTTTGCATGCAATTTTGTACAAATTATTTTATATTTTCAAGATTATTTTAAATTAAATATTTAGTTAAAGTACAAAATAGTGGAGATCATTATAATTTTTCACATACACATTATTTTGGAAAAACCAATTACACTACACTTCCAAGGCTGAGCTAAACTACTGTACTTAAGATTACTTCCCACATAAGCATTCTGAGTTGCCGGTATTATATGTATTCACCAACATGCCCAGCTTTTAATCTATAACAAGTTTTGGTGTTTAGGAGACTCTTGTTGAAATCAACAAAGACATCTCACTTTTTAGGTGAATATAAGGTCCCTATTTTTTGTTTGTTTTATTTAGAATTTGGCTATGTAGCCTAGACCTCAGTCCCCCGTCTCAATCTCTCAGGTGCTGAGATCACAGAAGATTACTGCCTAGGCCCTACTCAAACATAAGCACTTTTCTTTGTCAGATTAAATATAAATAGAATTTTATTAACTGAGTTCATGTTTTTCACTTAGTCGTTTAATGGAAATGAAATATCTTAAGGCTAACGTCTCCTAAGTGATGTGTGGGTAGCTTCTAACTTGAGACTTCTGAGACAATGATCTGCATGATATGAAACAGGTATGGGAAAGAACTTTAATCATCTGTTCTATTTTTGGCAAAAGTGGCAATGTTTTCTAACAAGATACAAAAATTTTGACCCATCCCAAAAAAGTCTAATGTATTGTTACTTAGGCTAAAAAGCCTAATGTTCCTAGAACCTATGGTATTTAATCTTTACCAAGGACATTCACATTTCTGTCTAACTTGAGAATTCTGTGTCCACAATCTACAGGATATGAAACAGGGATGGAAAAGAAATTTAATCATCCTTCCTTTTCAATAAAAATGTTTTGAGGCTCTGTTCTTTCCCCCATTCAATCTGACTGCTAATCTGCAGTACCACTATGACAGTACAAGTTGAGTTTCTCTGTAAAATTCCCATTGTAACTACAAAATTAATATCAGCACCATAAAATTTTGGTTATTACATTTTTTCTAATTTGAGCTAAGAGTATTGTTAGGAGAACATGTTGGCAATGAAAACATAATTTGAGAGAATTCAATTGAGTCCTTTTTATGCTGATTTACGTCAACCTTTATAAGTGTGGATGTATGTGTGTGTGCATATATGTATGTGTGTGACTAGATATGCAGGCTGTACATCTCGTTTCAAGTACATTTTGTCTGATAAAATTTAACATAAACTACACAGTTGGGAGAGAATCCTCCTAGTCCATGTATATTCATAGTATCTATATGCCTTGATTAATGCTGGGTTTCAAAAGTAGTTTAAAACATAAGAAGAGAATGGCCAGTCCTACTATAGAAAGCAATTTTCTTTTTTTTCTACTTTGTGTTTTTTTTATATTGATTTTATTGAGCTCTACGTTTTTCTCTGCTT
>NW_004949132.1:1317559-1327067 GCF_000317375.1 Microtus ochrogaster
ATGTAGATTAGATCCATGTATGTCTTTCTTGGGGTCCTCAGTGTTGTCTCAGTTCTCTGGGAAAGTGATTGATTGACTGATTATATTTGCTTTGTGTTTAAAAACCACTTATGAGTGAGCACATATGATAACTGATGGTGTAGCTGTCCTAATATCTAACAAAACAGACTTCAAACTAAAATCAATCTAAAGAGACAAAGAAGGACATTAGTTACAGGAAAATTCCATCAAGAGGAAATCTCAATACTGAATATCTATGCCCCAAATATAAGGGCACTATCATATGTAAAAGAAACACTTCTAAAGCTTAAATTATACATTAAATCCCACACACAAATAGTGGGAGACTTCAACACTCCACTCTTATCAGTGGATAGAAAGAAATCTTGTATTGGAAGACATTTCTGACTGCTCAGAGATTGCAGCCTCCCCATGATCTAGCAGCTTATCTCAATAAGCTCAGCAAAATGTAGCTCCTTCCTTCCAGCAGAACTTCCTGCCTCTACTTGCCCTTATCTGGAGAATGACCCTGGGCCCCAGAGGACTGACTTTATCTTCAAAAGCTGTATCTAAAACCAGATGCCTGATTTATCTTGACCCTTGGAATAGATCCCTGCTGGGAAGACTTGTGTTAGGGACTCTGCTACAGGACCCTCCTGCTGCACACTAAGCTCTGTGACAGGAGTTTGCCACTTAATGCAAATTAGTATTTGTCTCTAGGCTCTCCAATTCCATATATCCCTTATATTCTGAAATAACATTGAGCTGATTCACTGAAATTTATCTCCCTGAAGGCTGTCTCCATTTGTGATCATGGGCTGCCAAAACTTTCTGGTGTGACAGCCTCTTTCCCCTCTCTACCTGTTGGCCAGCAGACTGAGTGGGAATGAGGATTCCCACAATATGGTAAAATGGCCTCATTGTAAAACAGTACTGAATGACCTCATTTGTCACAAACTCTCCAGAAAATATGAAGCAAAGGGTGTTTTAGAACACTGATTCAACCATGCCATAAAACCATTTTAGTGATCTGGAAAGACAGAAAGGAAAATTGGTGACATTAGAAATGGACCCCATTGTGCATTCATTTTTCCTAAGCTTGCATGCATGTTTTATTAAAGCAGGCAGAAAATAATTGCAAAACCTTTAACCTGTTTGTAATTATTCTTTTTTCCTTCACTAGTAACTATTCAAGATAACTCAAGTATCATAAAAGTGCATATGATTTATTATCAATAAAAGGTCACCTACTAAGCTCCTCAGTTGTGAAATTTGTCCAAAATTGTAATATTATATTTTAAAACATAAGGCTTTACCATTAAGGAGATGGTGATGAAAAATTACATTTAAATTCTTTCCAGTATTCATTGTGCCATGTTTAAAATACTAGTCAGTGCTTCAATATCTCCTAGAACCAAATGTTTTCTAGTTGCTAACTGATGCTTGCCTTCCAAGAAGAATTCCAAGAACAGTTATTTCATTGAGGTGGCATACATTGGTAATTTCCCATACTGATTTACACTTAAAGGTGTGATTATGACAATATCCCAGGTTCAGTTCTTCCACCTATAGCAGTAGCTCTCAACTTTCCTAAAACTGCAACCCTTTAATATGATTCAAGTTATGGTGACCCCCAACCATAAAATTATTGTTGTTGCTAATTTATAACTGTAATTTTGCTATTGTTATGAATTGTAAATATGGATAATTTCCAATGGTCTTAGGTGACCCCTGTGAAAGGGCTGTTTGGCCCCCAAAGCGTTACAAGCCACAGATTGAGAACCATTCATCTGTATCATCATGAACTTCCCTGTAGATTCCCCCCCAATTTTCCTTATCTTATATTCTCATCTGCTGCAAGTTATTGTAATATTCTCATAATTAACTTCTTATATGATATAACACAATTTTCTCCAGTAGTTTAAGAAATCATTATTGATAGTGACAACAGGATGATTCATTCTATATCATACTTCACATTTCCCTTTCAACCAACACGGGCCCAATGAACACAACAGAGCTGCATATTCACAGCACACATCGAGTTCAAGGCATTGTGTTCCCTGAACACAGCAAGGAGCTTTCTTTTATTTATATAGAGAGAAAGGAAAATGCAGTTGGTCTGAGTTTGGATTCAATTAAAGAGTTAAATCACTGAACTGGAAGTAGATGTCAGGGAGCCAAGCCTTCCTTTCCTTCTGTCCAATGGGTTTCAACTCAGCCTGCTAGGGCAGGCCTCCTGTTATTCAAATAGCTTTTAATTCAAAAGCACACAATTCCAGGGCAGCTTTTGTTTTTGTTTTGTTTTTGTTTTTCGACACAGGGTTTCTCTGTAGCTTTGGTGCCTGTCCCAGAACTAGCTCTTGTAAACCAGGCTGTCCACGAACTCCCAACAATCCGCCTGCCTCTGCCTTCCGAGGGCTGGGATTAAAGGCGTGCGCCACCACCGCCCAGCTTCCAGGGCAGTTTTGATGTTTTTGTAAAGGTATTTTTAAAATACTCTTTACTGAGTACATTTATTTTATCTAAAAAATGCAAACAGCAACAACTAAATATTATATGTCTATAACAAATTATTTGAGCCCTTTATTTAGTACATTATTTCAATAACTCAAAATAATAATTAATTTCAACGACTAGTAAATCTAATATGAGAATAAAAACTTTAAACTGTACTTCAAAAGTTGCTACTCCTACACATTGTAAGGAATTCTTTCTTTACAATTAACAGGATTTTTTCAATATCTGTAAAAATGGATCAATTTTAAGTCTAAATAACATTTTACTTTTTCTTTTGAGTGTGGGCCTTTTCTTAACTCACAAAACTAGAATAAAGTTTATTTCCTTTTATTATAGGTTGAAATAATAGCAAAAGAGAATCAAAGGTAATTGTATCACAAGATTAAAGAGACTTCTCTGTGTTGCACATGGAGACATTATGCTAGGCATTTTGGTAGATTTTATTTTTTATTTAATGTGTCTTTCATTTTTTTCCTATGGTCTTTATTTAATGTGGCTTTTATTTCTATATGTGTTACGAATCCATTGCAGACAGAAGTTTCTGTCCCACCTGGTCCTGCAACCATAAAGTTTGAAAGAAACACACAGAGGCTCATATTAATTATAAACTGTTTGGCCTATTAGCTCAGGCTTATTACTAACAAGCTCTTACAAATTAAATTACCCCAAAATTCTTGTCTATGTTTAGCCACGTGGATTGGTACCTTTTCTCAGTAAGGCATTGTCATCTTGCTTCCTCTGCATCTTGTTAACTCTGCTTTTCGTCTTCCCAGAATTCTCCTAGTGTGGTTGCCCCACCTATACTTTCTGCTTGGCTAGTGGCCAATCAGCATTTAATTAAACCAAAAATAATGACAAATCTTTACAGTTTATGAAAGCATTATCCTAAACTAATCCACAGTCAAAATTTATGATTACAAACAAGAGCTTTGTCAGCATTGACATTTGCCTATTTACTATTATATATTGCTATCAAGGATAATTATTAAAATGTAAAATGTATCTCTCAATCACTGAAATAAAACTTCATGTATTTTAGTCAATGACACAATTTTGGTCTTTTCATTTATTAAATGATCATAATGTTGGAACTTAAGTCATTTCTATGTGTAGCATATTGAGAATTAAGACAACTATTTCAGGCCATCACTTTCTTATAGGATGAATCAATTCACTACACTACAACCAACTTCAGGGAAGTGAAAGACATAGTGTAAATGCTAAAGATAACTATTATGGGAGGAAAGAAGATGAAATAATCTATTAACAAGCACATGTCAGGTAAGTACAAGATATAAAGAGAAAATTAGATTGTACCCCTCTGAACGTTTACTGCCTTCTTTCTTCCTCTCTCTCCTTCCATCATTCAGAAGCACCTCTTTGATCTATTGTTCAAGTGTTCTTCATATTGCAATATTTCTAGTAACTGAGAGTTACAAGCTTGATACTCTCTTATGTGGATGCCAGCTAATAACCTTTCTGGTATCTGTTAGAATCAATTCTTTGGCATACACGACAAATTAGTCTTTGGGTAAAAATCAGAATGGAAATTCATTTTAGTCTATAAGTACTAAAATTAAATAGAAGAAAAAGTATTTAGTCAGAATGTCTCTAGTCACATTGTTCCAAGTATCCAAGTAAGATTGTTTAATTTTTTATTTATTTTTAATAACAAGGAATATTTTTGTGCTTATAAGCTTTCATCTTGTTATGTTATATAGGTAAGAATAACTGGTGCAAAGAACTAACAAATTTTTGCAGTTATTTAACTATGAGTTTGGTATTTCTTCTGTCATAAGAAATGTTAGTATAATATTTATAAAATCTCTAGTTTTAATTTGTAGATACAGTATAGGAACAACAGGCAGCAACTGGCATAATGTTCACTTCCATATTTCTTTGAGGTTTAGATAAACTTGAATTTGCTTTTAATATCCACCATGAGCAACATATAAAACACTCTCTCAGAGTCCTCATCTTCATAAACCACATTAATGAACAGAGTGTCAAGAATTCTGTCCGGCAGATGATTTGGATTTTAAAAGCCTTAAAATGTGAGTTCCATAACTTCTATTTTAATAACTGGTATGCTATTCCCTGAAAGCACAATAACTCATCTCTATAATGTATAGAATAATCATCTTATAAGCTTCAAAATATTGCTGGAAGACTTGAATGAACTAACATTAATGACATTATTCACTATAAAGTATCTCATCTATTGTGAATTTTAAATTAAGATCATTGGTTAGTTGTAATTATACATCACAACCACAAAACTTAAAATTTTTAGATTTATAAGTTGGAAAAGTATGGACAAGGACACAATGAAAAACCTGCCTGAAACGAAGAGGTACATTTTCTTTTAGTTTCCTTATTGAAATAAGCAAGAACTACATTTTTGAAAAATACTTATTCTTTCAATGTCACTAGTATGATGTGAGAATTTTCCAGAAAAAAACTTTCTGTTTACATGAGAAATTGTAAGCATGTAATATTTCAAATTCTAACATTTAGGTTGTATAGTTACCATAGTAACACAGCTTCAAACACTTATTCACTAGAAACCATATGTTATCATTCATTTTTCTAGGAATTTTCTTAGTAGAATATCCTGGAAAACTAGACTATGACATTTCTGAAAATACATATAATGAAACTTTGGGCCAGGATATATTTATAGAGTTGTGTTTCATTTAACTAACAAACAGGGATGTTTAGAAGTTTCAAATGTTTTCACACTCTCCTGCTTTGGAGCACATTGTTTGGATGAATACATGACTCTGAACACAGTTTCTCTCTTCTCTATTTACTGTCCATACCATCATTCATCATAGCCCTGAACTAGCCAATGACTGATATATTTTCTTGCTAGAATACAAGATAATGCATTGTTAATATAACTTCAGGGATTCAATAGTTTATAAAATAGAATTTTAAGATTTCTTTGAGTTGAGTGGGCTAACAATTACTCAGACAAATGTGCTATTAACAGGACCAATGACCTAAGTTTGCTATGGATTCACATAGTGAAAGGAGAAAATTAACTCCTTCATGTTGTCTTCTGACCTCTATATATACACTGTGTCAAGTGTGTGCCATGCACATATAAATAAATATATTAAAATAAATATTTTAGAACTATTTGGTAATTATTTGCTTTTTAACTTTTCGTTATTCCTAATAACTTTATGCATGCATACATACAGTGAAATACTATCATATATACTTCATCATTTTCTCCTCCACCTCCCTCTTCTTCTTCATTTATTTATTTATTTTTGGTAACATACAAAGTCAAGTCAGTTCTTTCTATGTGCACATGGCTCTGGGCTTATTGACTGAAGCATGAGAATCCTATCAATGCCCACATCCTTAAAAAGAATGAATTTTCTATCCTTCAGAAACAACGCACTACCAGAACCTTCCCAGTAAAGGGTGGAGCCAAGAGTTCTATTCTAAGGATGCTAGAATTTCTGTTGGCTAGATCTTGTGAAGGTTTTATACAGGAAACTGCATCCAAAATGATTTTCTAGTGTTTCAAAATATAACTTACTAATTTCCCTTGCATATAAACAATATTCATGCTTACTGTAAACAGTGTGAAAAAACAGTTGTAAAAAAAAACCCATCATCTAAACACCTATGTATGACAACTATTAATTATATATGTATTTTTTGCCTGGATTAAATCAAATAGTTTTCATGTCCATATTTTCCTACTTAATCTCTAAATTTAGCATTTAAGTTAAAACTTCACATCATCACAAGATAATAGATATAGTATAATAAATACAATAGTATTTGAGAAAATTAAATGTGGGTTACAGGTGCAGCTCATTGTTACAACACTTATTTCCCATATGCAGACATCTCTGCATCTCTTAGTACATCTCTGCAGTAACACACACACACACACACACACACACACACACACACACACACACACACACCCCAGATACCAAATGTTGATACCTTTCTAGCATACTCAGAGTTAGGGATCTTTGGGGATGACAAGACGACTTATCCTGTAAAAGAACTCACTGTACAAGTCTGATGATCTGAATTCAGTCCATAGAAAGCACAGTGAAAGGAGAAAGTTGACTCCTGAAAACTGTTTTCTGACCTCTGTATTCTCCATATTTTCTATTTTTACAAACACGTAGCACTACCACTATCAGCACCACCATCAAAAGCAGTGATAATAATATCAATAGTAATAAGTATTATCCTTAAATGTTTGTAAATAATTACTTCTATTTGAAATATATTTGTTTGGCAATGTTTGTAAACAATTACTTCTATTTGAAGTATATTTGTTTGGCAACAGGGAGCTTATTTTGCCTTGAAAAATTTTTAGTTGGCTAGTGAAAAATCATAAAATTTAATGTCTATCCATTAAAAGGAAAGCAGAAATTTCAATCACACTAACCATAAGGAAACAATTAGCTGAAAACTTCCAGATTGTTATCAATTTTGTTAATATGACTTTTCTAACAACAGTTATACTGCTTTGAACAATGAAATTTAAATTTAAGTCAAGTCCAGGAAAATGGGCCCAAAAGTCCACATAAGTATAGCAAATGCTTTCTATTTCTGCATTTAACTTCAATGTATGTGTGCATATGGATGTTATATTTTTCAGATCTGTATATTAAAATCTACAGAATATCCTGAATGGAGAATGAACTGTAGTTATTTTAGAAGAATATTTGTAATTACATTTTATCAGCAAATCTACATATCAATGTTCTTATCTGTTTTATAGTTAAGAAATATTAGTTTTATAAAGAAACTAAATAGTTTCCCCTAGATATACAGCAGTCATGGTCTTGAAAATAATTGATGGTTACAACAAGTAAGTGCTTATATATAACTTTATTAGTGTTTTGTGGTAATAAGGATTGAACATATATCCTGTAGCATGCTAAGCAAGCACTATACCACTCATGTGCTATTCCTACACACATAAGAATTTATTTATTTCATTAATTTTATGAAATACATATTTGAATTTATCCAAGTGCTATGGAACATTATTTCAAATATGGTTTTCTCTCCAAGTTACCTCACTTTCAGATTTGACACTTTTATCTTATATAGGTCTTATGCTCAGTGTGTTTTACTTCTAGCAAAACCCTAAGACGTTCTGATGCATCTTTATATAAATTGGAGTGTCCCTTTTCATTTCTGTCATTGAAAAAGGAAAAGATAAATATTTTAGAGCTGTCATTATTGATTTCTCATGAACATATCTATGAAAACTCTATATTAGATTCTTTCTCAAGTATATTGAAAGTGAATATGGCCACCTTAATTTTTAAAGATATGATTACAATGCTACTTGTAATATTTTGTTTTTACTTTCAAACGAACTGCCAACTTTGAATAATGGTAATGTTTCAGTCCATTATTTACCTGTCCGTTTCTTAAAAATTAGTTTACATAAATAATGTCAATGACTATTAGTTAATTGTGATGATTAAAGAAATATTCTGTAGATATTGTGTTATTTTAAATTATTTATATGCTAAGGTATATCCTACATATTAAAAGCCATCATAGATCAACTTGATGATTGACAATATATATCATATCATGATGAAATATCACTCATAATGGAACAGTGAAATGAATCAAACTAAGAATTAATGTGAAAGTCAAAAGTGGTAGTAAAATACCACAAACTGAATGTGAACCCACATTCTGTTAAAAGTACAACTTACCATTAACACAGAAAAATGTTCCTTTAGAATTTATTAAGATTAATAGTAACTTTCATTTTACTTAGAATCAAGCATAGTTCCTGGTACTGATTTCTTTACTCATATTTTTATTCTGGTGGTTATTAGACATGTGTATTGGAATTAAATAGTAAACTAATACTAGACTGAGTCTGTGAATCCAGAAAAAAGTATGCAGTAGAAGTTACTTAAGAAAAACGCAATCTATATCTTACTTTTAATCTCCTTATCTATGACTTTTCATGTTCTCTACCCACGTGTCTCCAATGTAAATCTAACCATAAATACACTTTTGAAGATAATTATAATATTTTTCTCCTTCAAAGGATGGTTTTCCTCATAGCATTCCAGAAAAGTAAGTAAATAATTTTAAAGGAAAAAATTGTGTAGGCAAAGTACTATAGTCCATCTCAGTAATCATTGTGTTGAAATTGAATCATTAGTCATTAATCTCAGGTATTCATAAGACTTGTTAACAAGGTACCTTCCAATGTATTGTGAAAAACTCTTAGTGAAAGAACTTCATTGAAACAAAGAGCATCATGGATTAGACATGTACATTTAGTCACAAGTTAGTAATGGAATACAATGTGTCTTTTGCAAAGGAAAACAATGCTTAGGAAAAATGCCATAGAATTTCTCAATGAGAGTCTGTAGCATCAGAAGACTTTCATTATTTGCTATTGGATATCAAAGGAACATTTGCATTCTAGGTGTACATATAATGCTTTTCAATGTTGGCTTTTGTATGTCCTTCCTCTTCTAAGATACTGGTAGATATAGGGGGTAAGTATATCATGCTTAAAGGAAAAATACCCACCATAGATAAGAAGAAAGTGCATACATGGTTTTGATTAAACTTACTCTAATGTAGGCACTAAAAAGATTTGTGGGTATTTAGGAAATATTTCTATCATAAGTCTTGGTTTAAATGTATGTAGCTATTGCTTTGACTTTCTAACCTTGCACAAACTCTATACTAAGTGCATGACAATTTATACCATTCAAGCTTCCCATGACTTTTATATACTCCATGTTCACAAAAATAAGACAAATAAAACTCTCTTTAGTCCCTTGGTTTCCTGGAATTAAATGTTGCCTGTGAGGTTTATGCCATCTAGTTCCACAACTGTAGCTCCATATCAGATTAGAGCTGCTCTTCATAACTAAGAGGTGGAACAGAGAGACTAAGGTAGGAGCAGAAACACAAACATGTTCACAGAGAACACACACACACACACACA
>NW_004949132.1:1327167-1333846 GCF_000317375.1 Microtus ochrogaster
AGAGAGAGAGAGAGAGAGAGAGAGAGAGAGAGAGAGAGAGAGAGAGAATGTTGTAGAATATTATTTTAAGATGCATTACATTTGTTTATGCTGTTAATGCTGTGGAACATTTGTTTTAATTATGCAAAGATGTGCTGCATTCTTTGATGTTGTATTTGTTTAACTCTGTGAAACTATGTTTCTTTGCCTGTCTAAAACACATGATGGTCCAATAAAGAACTGAACAGTCAATAGCAAGGCAGGAGAAATGACAGGCATGGCTGGCAGACAGAGAGAATAAGTAGGAGGAGAAATCTGGGAGAATATAAAAAGAAGAGAACGAGGAGAGGACACTAAGGGTCAGCTACTCAGTCACACAATCACTCATGGAGTAAGAGTAAAAGTAAGCTATACAGAAGTAAGAAAAGGAATAATTCCAGAGGCAAAATGTAGATGGGATGATTTAAGCTAAGGAAAACTGACTAGAAGCAAGCCAAGCTAAGGCCAGACATTTATAAGTAAGAATGAGCCTCCACATGTGTATTTATTTGGGACCTGGGTGGCAGGCCTTCACAAAGAGTAATAGAGTAAAAAGCAACCAACATCATTTTGGTGTTCCAATGTGGGGCTAGAGAAGAAGAAAATCTAACAATAGAACAATGATGTGCCATAAAACCCAAAAGCAGAAAGCAGGATCCTATCATAGAAAGTGGAAGCCATATGTAACACTCTGCTGTGTTTCTCTATATGTTGTTTACACTAAAACCTATTGATTTTTTAAGTAAACATTTATTTTAGTGATCAATTTAGTACACAATCTATAGTGTAGATTTCTTTCTTAGAGGTTTTAGAATATTAAGATGGACAGAATGTCATCCTCTATTTTTTTCTCTGCTTGATATAGCTCATGGTTCATTTCAACCTCAAAAAACAAATAAATGAATAAACATTTAATGAATATGATAAACCATAACTACAAAATCCATCCAAGCATAGAAGAAAGTGAGTATAGGCGATGTTGTTTGTTTTACAGGCACCTTGTAGTTCTTTATTACATTGCTAAATAACTAACTACAATGTGTCAGCCTCAAACCCAGGACCATATTTTATGCTAGGCAAGTGCTCTAATGATGGAGGAAGGTCATTGGTTAATTAATAAAGAAAATGCTTGGCCCTGATAGGTTAGAACATAGGTGGGTGGAGTGAACAGAACAGAATGCTGGGAGGAAGAAGAAGTGAGGTAAGATACCTCAGACAGATGCCATGCCGCTCTTCTCTAGGACAGACACAATGAAGCAACCCGCCAGGTCAGACATGCTAAATCTTTCCTGGTAAGACTGGTGCTACACAGATTATTAAAGATGGGTTGAAGCAGAGTCGTGCAGCGGAAGCGTGCTGGGCCCATAAAGATGGGTTGATCGGGATATGAGAATTAGCCAGTAAGGGCTAGAGCTAATGGGCCAAGCAGTGTTTAAAAGAATACAGTTTGTGTGTTGTTATTTCAGGGCATAAGCTAGCCAGGCTGCTGGGAGCTGGGTTGCAGGAACGCAGCCTGCAGCTCCTTCAACACTCTTACACAAAATAACACCATCATTCCAAGATTAGTATTACGGATTAGATTATGTGAATTATTGCCAACAAAAGTAAAATTTTTAATCTCTTTAATATTCAGTTTCTTTGCAATCATAAAGTATAATACATTGTATTATAAAGTTTTTTGAAATTATGTATGAATAGAAATGTTCTCAAAATTTTGTTAGTCTTAGACTTGACTTTAAGAAACGGGATGAATTATGTGTAGAACTGATCATTTCAGTTGACTCAAGATTGGGAATGCATTTGCATTTATTTCTACTTACATTTTGAGTGCAGTTTGGAGAAATTTACTGAATCATGTTGTTTCTTCCAGTTAAAAAATAGTTATGCAATTTTATAATGGTACTAATACAAATAAAATTAATCAACATTACACAGTACTAAATGGCATAATAAACATTCTCCTTAATAAGCCTAAAAGTAAGAAATACTATGTGAGATGCTGAAGTGTCTGTTTATGAAATGTTATCTCCCTTTCATGTATTACTAAAGAGAATTTAAAAGCAAAATCACTATTTTCCTTCAACTTTTGTTTTAGCACAAAGAGGAAGAAACTCTTCAATAAAGAATAAGTGGTATGGATAGAAATAACATGTTGAGGACCAAAACATATGCAAATTTATTGCATGTATTTATACACACATGTTAGTTAGTTCATTTGCTGTAAAATTTCTAATTGGATCCACATCTGCTAGCAGGTGAACTAACAAAGTTAGTGTGGGATTAATATGTAAACTAAACTTATTAAGAATGGTTACTGTATATTTACAAGAAAAAATTAATTATAAATCCAGAATTAAATGAGTTTTTATTATAGTAGTGGTTACTGAACATCGTTTGGATCTGAGCACACTCTGTGCCAAAAAAGATAGGCAAGTGCTAATATACATACTTGTAATTCATTTCTGTAATAATGTTGAATACTGATTGACATCTGAAGTAAGGAATTACGTATATCTTTTTGTTGTTGTTTTTATTGATGGTGAAGAAATACATAAACTTCAGTAAGCATTTTGCTGGGTATGCAAAGAAGCTATAAGCTGTATCATAAGTCTAGGTTTAAATGTATGTAGCTACTGCTTTGACTTTCTAATCTTGCACAAACTGTACACTAAATGCATTATATTTATCCCATTTAAGCTTCCCATGACTTTAACACCTTCTGAAATCATAGAAAAAGGATAATGCAAACCAGGAAATTAACATTGATACAAAATACCTTGTTGCAACAAAATTAGGTTATCTTATCCCCCCCCCCATTTCACACTATAGGAGTTAAGGAGTTAAAGGTAAAGCAAAAGAACCCTGACTCTGTGGAAATTGACATACTATTGCATTAACCTAACTTAGGAGGCTAAGACTGTGGATTGGTAGCAGAGTATAAGCCCAGACTGTTAAAGACCCCAAATTTTCATCCTCAGCAGTGAACTGCCAAAATGATGACATGTTAATTAAATTATAGCAAAATCCATGTAAACTATTGTGGCAAGGATAGTTATAAAATGAATGAAACAGTGGATGAGTGGTGAATTAATAAAACACTCCTTTCCTTCATATTGTGGCAGCATTCTAGAAAGATTGCTGTATAAATGCAGAGATCACAGAGACCTGGGAGATTAATCATGCTAATTTTTTCATGTCTTCTTCCACCTTGATGTTCTCTTCTTAGATATTAGGCACGGAGATTAATGAATCACTTAAAACTAACAAATTGGACTGCAAATGATGATAGTTAATTGTGTAACTGTGTGATAAAAAGAAATTGAGAAAAGATAATAGAATCTCTCAGAAAATATCTGTGGAAATTCAAACTTCTATACAGTAGTAGCAGAAGCCAAGAAAGTGTATGAAATAGTCAGATAATTTATTTTCTTCAGCAGGTGACCTAAATGAAGATAAGTTGGCTGAAATTACCATGCATACAAAAATTAATGCATATTTGAAATGATAATGAAAATATGAAGAAAGCCAGGATGTAAATAATCAAAATAATTGTTCTGTGATTCAGCAAGTTATTTTTGCTACTTTAATTACCAGGTCAATACAAATGAGTAGAGTTTTATGGTATTAAAACTGGAGAAGGTACAGAATCTTCCAAAAGAATTCTGTCAAATGAGCTAATGGAATTTAGGATGTAGAAAAGAATTCTACTTTGTGTAGTCCCATTGGCCCAGGGAAGGCAATGTGGTTCTATCTCCTTCAAGGCTGTTGGGGTGGTCCTGAAACAGCTGTGAAATTAGTTTTTGAAGGAACACTTGAGAAGGAAGAAAATAACTGACAACTATAAATTGAGTATGTCTAGCAAAAAATTAATATAGCTGAGGAGAAAAACTTCCATATAGCTTGAAAAGATGATAGCACTGTAATTAAGTATGAATAGAAACTTGAGTGGTACCATGTATCAACAGATTTTATACCTAGCAATGCTCAGTTATTGGATCTAAAGATTAACTTAAAGCAAAAGAAGCAGTTCAATTACTACTTACCCTCGTCTTAGTGTTCGTTTTTGTAAGCAACTGAATACACACATCTCAAATTGTTGGTCTTCTTTGTTACTTAAGTTAAGTATAACACTGTTTACAAAAAAAAATCTTTATCATGATCATCCACCTGATTGTATTCAAGTTTTGATTTTGTAACTTCCAGGTATTCCACTAGTAAGCATTCAGTTCATAGTCATAACTTATTCCTTGCTTGCCACATTTGGGGAAACTATCTCTTAGTCTCTTTTTTTCATTCTCCTTGTATCTCTCATTGTCGCAGGAATGGATTCTGTGGCTCCTGTTAGTACTAAGTACACTATAATGAAGCAGGAAATTTTTCCATGGGCCTGAGACATTAAATGGATAAACAATTTAAAGATTACTTGGCATGATTGTGTGCACCTGTGATCTAAACGTTTGGGAAGTATGGACAGAGATCATGGTCATCTTTTGCTACATAAGAAGTCATAATCTGCTTGGCTTACGTAAGACCCTATCTCAAAAACAGACAAAAAAATTACATTTCACTCTCCGTGAGAATGACATAGACAATCAGAAAATGATATTCCTCATACCACCTACTATAAGAAGCTTTTCTACATTGGTCTCTCTAGAATATGACTTGTTCAGTAGAGCTTGAAGTCATGGTTTTTTAGCCATTGATGAACCTGTAACTTCTAGTATAGTACCAAGTATTAGCTACTTCATGGAAGGATGAAAAGAATGTTATGGAGTAAATTTTCATTGCAATAAAAGACCTTATTAATAAAAGGCACATTTGGACTTTTATGAAGATAGGGTAGTCTTTCCAAAATGAAATAACAAAAACAATTTGCATTTTATATACCACATTCAAGACTCAAAGTCATCTTCTACTTATGTTTTCACCTTGTTTTTTGACATTATAATTACACCATTTCTTTTTTAACTTTATCCCTCCAAACCCATAGCCCTACTTCTTCTTTTTCAAATTCATGACCCCATTTTTCATTAGCCGTTGTTGCATACATATATGTACACACACACACACACACACACACACATATATATATATATTTGAATATAAACTGCTCCATCTGTATAGTTACTGATAAACCATGCCTAGTACTGGAAACCTAGCCAATTCCCCAGGACTACTGAAGTCATAGATCTTAGAGGAAAGCCTACAACAACAACTTTGTAAAACTAGCATAGTCCCTTACTATATTCTAAAGATTTGTCCTTATATGCACAGATAACTGTAGTTTTTACCCCCATCAAGGGAACTTCTCTTTACAATAGATAGAGATGATTACAGAAACCCATATCCATTCAAAATGCAGAGTTTTGAAGCCCAGTACCAAGATACAGTGAGTTTGTTTTTAAAGTGGTATATTTAAATAAGTTCATATTTCTAACACAGATGATAACTAATTTATTAAGCAAATATCTATATGGATCCCCACTCAAACACATTCATGTGTAAGTAACTGAATGTAGAATGGTGAACAACACCTCCATTATCTTTGTATGTAGAATGAAAAAGAAATGGAAAGGAAAGAAGGAGAAATGAAAGGAGGAGGATGAAGAAGACAAATATGTCTAGTATCCGTCTCATAAGTGACAATGTGGAGGAGACAGATGTGGTGCATGCTTTTAAGCAGAAGGATCAAAAGTTCATGGTCATCTTTTGTTACATAGATAGCTCAAGGCCAGAGTAAGCTATTTGAGACCATGTTTCAAAAACTTCCAATCAGTCAATAAATCAAACAATAAAACTGTCAATAGGCAAATGACAAACAAATAGAAAAGTGGATTGAGGGCAACTCGCATAAAAAGGTGTGACAGAACTAACTTATATTCAATGTGATCTTTACACCATTCACAAAATGCAATAACTGGTTTGTTTTTTTCTAAGGTATATCCTTGGCCTGATGAAATTAGCATTTTCAACTATTGGCCGGCCATTCATTAAAAAAAAAAAATCACAGGAACAAATCAAACTGAAAAATGTTTCAATCTTTGGTCTTAAAGGGGGGATGTTACTTTACAAAATCTAAGGTGCAGAAACCCACAGTCAAACACTGTAACTTGGCGGAACCAGGGGAAACCCCCAGAAGAGGAGGAGGAAGGATTGTAGGAGACAAAGGAGGGGTCAAGGACACCAGGAGAACATGACCCTCAGGATCAATTAGCAGGGCTCATAGGGGCTCACAGAGACTAAAGTGGTAATCATGGACACTGTATGGTTCTGCGCCAAGTCCTCTGTGGCTTGGTGTTTTCGTAGGACTCTCGAAAGTGAGAGTAGGGGCAACTCCGACTCTTTTACCTGTGCTTGGGACCCCTTTCCTCTTACTAGGTTGCCATGTCCAGCAGTGACATGAGGGTTTGTGCCCAGTCTTCTAATATCTTGTTATACTGTGTTTGTTTAGTGGATATACTGGGAGGCCTTCTCCTTTTTTTTTTTTTAAGGAAAACAGAAGAGGAGTTGATCCAGGGGAGAAGGGAGGTGCGGAGAGGGACCATGAGGCATGGAAGGGGAGATATTTCTTTCGGTCTGGGCATAATGTATGAGAGAAAAATAAATCCTAAAGAAAATCATAATCTATTACTCTATATCCTTAATAGATTTTTTTTTTTTT
>NW_004949132.1:1342116-1346012 GCF_000317375.1 Microtus ochrogaster
GGGAGGGAAATAGGAGGCTGGGAGGAGGCGGAAACTTTTTTTTTTCTCAATAAAAAATTTTAAAAAAAGGAAAAAAAATCCAGTCTTGGGGCTTTCCCCCATTACATATTCATTTATCACATAATAATGACAATGTTGGAAGTTAATTATTAGTCATGATTTGAGGTAAAATTTACGTTTAACTTCTGTCTGTAAGTAGTTAACTGAAACTTCATGATTAGTTCAAGAAATCTTCTTTTTGAATGCTGTTTTGTTAGCAGCTAGTTTCTAGACAAACTAATATACCCTCAAAGCACACATCTTTCTAAGGAAACTGAAAAGCTAGAAAAATGGTATTGTTTGGTTAGCCCTACACATGAAGCAAAATCCAAGTAACCATAATTAAAAACCTGAATAAATGCATAAAAAGGAAATTAAAATAAAAGTAGACTTGCCTGCATCTTTTGTTAATCTGAATGTTATTTGTACATTTTATGGATCAAATATTAGTTTGTGAGTTTGGGGAGGAGCTATTGTGTAGCCTGCAGGATGCTCTATGCTCTTTCCTTAGCATTACAAATACAGCACAGTGGAAATTTCTGTATTAACATATATTCATACAGTAATTTCAAAATGAGTTCATGAACCAAGTTTTTGAAAACTTCTTTCTCTAGAGCTAGGACCCTGTATACATACTCTACTACTGATTTAAACCCCCAACTCCAAATTTTAAAATGTCCTAATATATGTTGCATATATTTATTAAAAACTCAAATTTGGTTTGACAAGTTGAATCTGTGAGTAATGGGCTAGTCAAATGATGACACGAGTTACATCCCCAGACTCACATAAAGTTAGAAGGAATTAATTACACAAAGTTTTCCTTAGAATTCCACATTCATACCGTGTCACATATGGCCCCATATGTACACATCACATACACACAAGAACAATAAATAAAATTAAGTTTAGAAAACTTAATTTTATTTGTAGCAATTCCTTCCTACCCACTTTGGTTGCTTCTTTTTATCTTATAAAATCCAGTAGTATGGAGTAAGTTATAAAGATGCAGATTAAACATTTATAATCTATACAGGAAGCTATAGTTTACTTGATCACTGCGGAAGTGAATGTCATACCCTGAGGGAATGGCTCAGTACTCTCCCTCAATGATCTGTTCCAATGATAGTTTGCTGGGAAATATCATCATACTCTTCACTTTTGAGAGTAATTTGAACTTTAATGAGGAAAATGGAAAACTAATTGTTGAACGAAAATTATCTTTCTTTTTTTTCCCTAAACATATGAAAATTTCCATGCCACTAAGTTTGGCTAGACAGGAATTTTATTCTTGCTGCTAGATTTACTTCAAAATATAGCCACATAAAAATGAAAAGGTTCAGTATTGGAGTTACTCTGAAAACCACTTTCAGCATTTCACAAAATTGCTACTTAACTTTTCAGAGTGACTATACTAACCAAGATCAAGAAAGCAGAAGCATTGCCAACAATACAGGAGTCTTATTTTCACATTCTCAAATACAAAGTCTGAATGAAAGCAAATCTACTTTCTTGTCAAATGACAACATCTCAGACTTATTTTGAATGTTCTATATGAACATAATTCAGTGACATGAATTTATATTTGAAATCTGCTCTTAATAAAAAGAAGTACACATTAGCAGGGGCTACAGAGCTTGCTTAGCACATGCAAGTCCTCAGGTTCTATTGTCAGTACTGCAAAAGCAATACAAATTTTAAAGGAGAAGTAGAAAGCACAGTAGAATAAAAGACACTATGATTCCATCTTATTACACAGAAAGGCCCTGCTCTTGAAAAGACAGTCAGAACTTTTTGCCCACTACATGCAAGATGCTTGAATATGAAGGATATACTTTGTCTTGATTACATGCATGGAGTCTGTAAATATCAAGTCTTCAAGATATTACTATTCAGTTGTATGGGCTATCAAATTCAAAATGAAATTCAATAATTTAAAAAAAAATAGAGATAATTTGTGATCTTAAGTATTAATTAAGGCAACTGGGTTTTTGGGTTTTTTTGTTGTTTTTTTTTTTTTTGTTTTTTTTTTTTTGTTTTTCGAGACAGGGTTTCTCTGTAGCTTTAGTGCCCAGACCTGGAACTAGCTATTGTAAACCAGGCTTACCTCGAAATAACAAAGATACGCATGCCTCTGCCTCCTGAGTCCTGGGATTAAAGGCATGTGCCACCACTGCCCGGCTTTAAGGCAACTCTTAATTTCATATTTCTCAGCTTTATTTTCTCATAGAAAAAAATGAAAACATATGGGAGCACCTTTCCATGTAATATGAGATTTTAAATCTCGTAAGATCAAAGAATTAATGCACTTTTTCCTGTGATGTTGCAAGTAGTGATAAAATGTAACTGTCAGTTTTTAATTCTCCTTTTCTAATGGACCATCTGTGAACGTTATTCCACAAGTACTTGGCATCATGTAAGAATTCTCTGGTGATTATTGCTACTCAGTAGGCATGCCTAGTGAAATCCCCGTTTCACGTTGTCATTCAATGTGAGGGTAAAATATACCGAAGAATGGATGCTAAGAGTGATAAAATCTAGTTGCAGTATTCATGATTCAAGGATGCCTTGTCAGCAGTCAATTAAAGCTAAGACTATCTCTTTTGATGAAGCTGTGAGGACTGCTATTAAGAATAGATTACAATTAAAAAATTTACAACACTCTGACACAGTTTAAACAGCTTTTGCTCTGCCAAAAATATCTTTAATCTCTTATAGTTAAGTTGGAGTTACTTATAACTCACTAGTTCATTTTAAGTTTAAAACTTGAATAAAATATACGATATAAATGTATCCCAACCTTATGAAGCATAAAAATTCCAAAATTTATTAGGTGTTGACTCCTGACAGTGAAAGTGGGGGTTTTCTTTTACGTGTTCTTGTGCACTTTTGCCTTACCCAGCCTTGTGTTTTGCCTTTTTGCTTTGCCTGACCTGTTTTGTTTGTTTGTTTGGTTGGTTGGTTTTGTTTTGTTTTTGTTGTTGTTGTTTTTTGTTTCTCAAGACAGGGGTTTTTTTTTTTGTGTAGCTTTGGAGGCTCTTCAGGAACTTGCTTTGTAGACCAGGCTAGCCTTGAAGTCACAAATATCTGTCTGCCTCTGCCTTCTGAGTGCTGGGATTAATGGAGTGTGCTATCACTGCCTAACTTGCCCAATACTATTGTATTTTGATGTGCCAGGTTCGATTGATATTCCTGGGAGACCTATTATTTTCTGTGGGGATGATCTGGGGGAGAAAGAAGGTGCGGGAGAACAGGGAAGAGTAGAGGGAAAGGAAGCTGTAGTTGGGATTTATTGCATGAAAATATAAATAAAAATTAAAAATATTTATACTTTAAATATGATTATGTTTGTCTAGACATTATTTCAATATAGTATATCAAAATTTCTTCAAATATTAACATTCAGAGTCATCAAGTTTGATAAAACATTATTATTTCTTAGACTGAACTTAATACATACTTAAGAATAGGAAGATTATAAAACATATTTCTTATCGGGAGGCAAAGACAGGCGGATCTCTGTGAGTTCAAGGCCAGCCTGGTCTAGAATAGCTAGTTCCAGGACAGGAACCAAATGCTACAGAGAAACCCTGTCTCAAAAATCCAAAAAAAAAGCATATTTCTCATATGTTAATGTTCTTAAATGTTTTTATTCTTATACAACAAATTAGCAGGTTAGACAACACTACTAAAAGGTCTCAGTTCCTTTATTACTATGTTTCTTTTTTTTTTTTTTTTTGATTTTTCGAGACACGGTTTCTCTGTCGTTTTGGAGCCTGTCCTGGAACTACCTTTGTAGACCAGGCTGGTCTCGAACTCACAGAGATCCGCCTGCCTCTGCCTCCCGAGTGCTGGGA
>NW_004949132.1:1346112-1352206 GCF_000317375.1 Microtus ochrogaster
AACTCACAGAGATCCGCCTGCCTCTGCCTCCCGAGTGCTGGGATTAAAGGCGTGCGCCACCACCGCCCGGCTTTAATAGAAATTTTTAAATTAGTAACAACTAATGTTATTTCCATACTAAAATTGCTTTCTTGTAACTGGCTAGAAGTTAAACCTGAAGAGTAGTAAAATGATACACTGAATACTTGCAAAGCATTTGGGATAACTTTTGGTATAATGATGCATATTGCATGTTATAAAAAAAAACAAGCTAAGTGGCACAAAGGCTTACAAGGAACACAAACAGTTTCATACTATGTCAATGAAAAATGCAGGTGAAATTAATACTGGCATGATTATAACAAGGTTTCATGGTGATCCAGGAAGTTTTATTGTTAATTTACTGACTTTTACAGGATTATTGATCGAGTATATTTATATTCACGTACATTTTTACAAAAAAATGATTTTGCTCCCATAGTTATTATAAGTACCAGATTTAAGTTCTGAAAGTCTCCGAGGATGGGAAAATGAACTGCTGATTCTCTGGTATGTTTAAGACACCTCTATTTTATTACATGCTTTCAGAAATGATAGTCATTTGTGCATCTTCCTTATATCGATTCTCTCCCACATAAGATGATTAGATCTGTCTGGTTTGTAGTATTTTATCCTCCACATAACAGGTGCTCAAATAAGATTTGTTGGCTTATTTTTTTCAACAAATACTTATTGAGGACCTGCTATATGCCAGGCATGGAGAAATTCAATGTGTTGGATATGCTCTGTCATTGTCTTTAAAACCATTAGATCATAATTTCAATTTGACAACATTGTAGGGATGCCCCAATATTTTTAGTGAGTACTTACTAGATTTTTTCTCTATAAACCTCTTTTCCATCTCTATCTTGTTCATAGTTGTATCCATAGTTGTGTACAGCTCTTGTGTTTCTATCCCCTACAATGTGTTTTACTCTGCCTCTTGAACTAGGTTTCTTAATATGAATTTAGTTTGGGTTTCATTCATTATATAAAGAAATAGATGCCCAAACAATACCAAGTACTTTTAAAATATAAGGAATATATGTCTAAATCATTCTAATACTCTACACAAAACGTTTTCTATTTAAAATGTAAGAAATTTGTCTATTCATACTATTTTTAGTAATCAGTTTTAACTGTGAGAATGAGAATTTTGAAAATTTTAAAATAAGTAAGCTATAGAAATCTCCCATGAGTTGAACATCAGGTGAGATAGCCACTAATTCCACTCTCAACTGTAAATACTTCACATCTAATAGGTCACCAAAGTGATACATGGTCATAATATATCCTCCAAGGGGATGATTTTAGAAGATTTCTTTATTTTTATTTTTTGGTTGTGTAAGTGTCTTGCCTGAGTATGTAAGTACACTGAATGCAGCCAGTGCCCAAGGATGCCACCATAGGGTGTCAGATCCCCTGGAGCTGGAGGTAAAGACAATTTTGAGTCATGTGAGTGCTGGGAATTGAACCTTGATCCTCTGTAAAAGCAATAAGTACTCCTAACGGCTTTGCCATTTTTCCAGCTCCTAAGTGAATGTTTAACCTCTAATGGAAACTTTGACTCTCCGTGAGGGATTTTAATGATGTTACATGAAAGAATAACCAATAACAAATAAAAGTAGAAAATCAATATTCAAATCCAAGATGTGGGTTTTGAATCTAGGCTGTGGGGTTTGGAGAAAGGATTAGCAAAAAGCTTATGAATGGAGAGTTAATTAATCTGTACCAAGTACAATGTTATCCTTTAAGAATTCATGGTTTATCCTTCTGGACGTCTTCCAATCTCTATTAAGTTCACATTGCATGTTCTGAGTATTGAATAAAAATATACACAGCCCATGCAATGAGCACACCCTAGAGATAAGTATGGTCATGATATGAGGTCCCAACGTGATTATCACTTTATCACTTTTTTCGTTAAGAAAAAATAAGTTAAGTACATTTGAAATGATCAATTTACAGAGCTTAAAATTTAACTAAAGAATTAAGGAATATTAGAAATTAAAGAACCCATTGATTAGCAATCCCTCACCCTCTAGCACTAGAGTGTGCATTCTTATAAACCATATCAAGAAGACAAATATCTACTCCAAATAAATATTGATGATATCTGAGATCCACTTGGAATCTCATCTTAATTTATAAACTCAGATTGGAATTGCCTTTGTGTGTTACATACAAACCCAACTTTGTGCTCTGGCTAGTGAACCAGTGACTAGGTGGTTTCGTGGAAAAAAAAATATTTGAGCACAGGAAAAAGGAAGCATGGATTATACTTTACATTTCTGTGAATTTGTACAAATTTTATTATATTATAAAAAGGGGCAAATGTAACTAAATTAGCTTAGTTATTTTGTTTGCTTAGGTAATATTTGCTTAGGTAATATAGCTTAGTTATTTTGTAAAAGATAAAAGAGTTGATGTAGATCAAAGATCTCTATCAATTTTAAAAAGTAAACAAATAGAATTAATTCTTATTCTTACCTGAATCATTATTATCTCCTCCTCGCAGGTCTCATTTTTTAATATTTTTAAACTGTTTGTTTCTCTTCTCTGAAATGTTTCCAACATATTCTATATTATTGTTCAGTTACACAAGCCTGAATTAAATGTTAAACTTTATGGGGTAGCTATGTGAGGCCTATTTTTATCACCTATTGTTCTTTAATAAGCAAGTTGCTTGGAATACAGCTGAGAGGAAACAGATGAGGTCTTGGCTACAGTCAAGTGTAGAATAAAAGGGCAATACAGGGAGAGAGTTAATAAGGAAGTGAACAAATGCACAAAATAATTGAAGAGGAATAATGCTGTAAAAACCAAACAGATTAAAATGAAAGATGGGGTTGAATAGTTCAGAAGGGTGGTGTATCAGGGTAAATCGATGAGGCAGTCACATGTAACCTGGGACTTGAAGAATGCGGAGCATCTAGCCATAAGAAGATCTGAAAAAAATAGTGTTACAGAGAGACCACCAGGAGCACATGACTACAAAATGAGTGTGACCTACAGTGGCTGAGGAAAAAGAAATGCCTGTGATCATATCATTGAGATATAAACACTGGACAGATTTAAGCATGGAATGAGGTAATATGAACTGAAAAACAAGCAATCAAACATTCACTCATGGTTTGGTAGTGTTGCTTCTGAATTCTATAAATACATTCAACAGAGCGCCACCTGGAACGTCACTTATTAACTGAAAATTCTGCAAATTTAACTTGGGCTTAAAACCTACTGTAGATTTAACCCTGTCAACGTTAAGAACAAATGTGAAAAATATTTCAATGAAATAGAGAAAAATAAAAGATTACAAAGCTTTGCTTCTGAAACTGACATATATTAAGCATCAAATTATCACTTACTGAAGCTTCTACTTCTGTATCAGAAAAAGGTGAATTGTGAAGCAATATTAGCAAAAACTTTCATGAGTTAATTAATATTCCATTCATATCTCTGGAAATTATTTTTGATAAAAATACTAATATAGCTTACATGGCTTGAAATGTAAAAAGAAACTTTTCATGACAGTGTCAGTTTTGAGATAAACTACCCCAAATATGTGGCACCTTGGCATTGGATAAATGGCAGAAGAATAATGATCACTTTTACCTACCTCATTTTTACCCATAATACTGAAGAAGAGAATCAAAGTCTCCTACTTGCTAGGCAAACCCTCTACTACTGTGTGTGCACTGGCCCTTTCCTCTCTGTCTTTGTCTCTCTCGTTCTTTCTGTTTCTCTGTCAGTCTCCCTCCATGTCCCCCTCTCTTGGCCCTCCCTTACTCCCCTCTGTGTGTGTGCGTACACACCTCTCTTTCACTCTCTGTCTGCCTCTGAAGAACTAAAAACAAGTTAAGAAAAACAAAAAATATTCTGAAATGTATTCAGCAGAGAAAAGTATAATTGATAACTACTAACCCATGCAAATTGTTCATTGTTATAAGTAAGTTACACTTTGATAATTTCCTATCAAAATATTGTGACACTGAGAACTTTGTCCAGTTAGAAATTTATAGTTTGTATTATGTAGATAAAAAATCAGAGCTCCAAGCCCTCCCCAAATCAGATCCTACTCCCTTACTATCCAAGTTATGTCATACAATTTATCTACAGCTCATATTAAATTAATACATACATAAATAATATGTGAAGACTAACAAATCAATATGGCGTTAAGTCTGTATAAAACTATTAACATTCACAAAATGTGACCTAAAGTAAGGATTGCAAAGCAATCAATGTGGCTACCACCATTTCCCTAAGACAATATTTAATAAGGTTGCTTCTAGACTCTTGCCAAGAATAAAGGCAGTCAGACAACTTAAGTGCTCTTTAATCTGCAAAATCCTTTATTTATGTATCTCAAAAGAATCCAAGGGAAACGCTAGTAGTAGTCTAATGTTACCACAACCTCATATCTGAAGAAAATAAAATATTCTTCCATCTTTTGAAAAATTCCATGACCTGGTTGAAAATTATTTTCTTAGAAGACAAATTCCTTTAAAAAAAATTCAGTCGAGCCTGCCTGCAGCAAGCAAGGAAGGCGCTTTGTTTACGAGCTAGCCAACCAGCACGGAGATCTGATCTCGGCACCAGGAGAGCCATCATTGGGGTGAGTTTCGAACCCTTAGCAGCAGCCCGGGACACGAAACTCAGATGTTCCTCATCCTCCCTATACTTGCTGGGCTTCCTGCTGGGCCTATAATACAAGCATACTGACTCTCTCTTCCAATCCCACCCAGCTTGCATCCAGAACCCTCCCCACTTCTGCCTCCCTTCCACCTTCAGGACGCTGGGGCCAAATCCCCCAAGTAGGCCAGAGCTCCTTTGTTTCAATAGCCTGCCTGCAGCAAGCAAGGTAGGCACTTTGTATATGAGCTACCCAAACAGCTCAGAGATCTGATCTCGGCACCAGGAGAGCCATCACTAGAGCACCAGGAGAGCCATAACTGGGGAGTGCCATCACTGGGAAGGTGCATCAGTAGGCAAGGAGACCTGATCCTGTAAAAGAAGATCCACGGGGGAGCATTCAGAGGAATAGATGGGCAGGCGCCAATGCAAGAACTCACCCAACAATCTGAAAAACAACATGAAACCACCAGAACCCAGCAAACTCACAACAGGAGGACAGGAACACCTTAATCAAGAAGAAGTAGAAAAAACTGACTTTATGAAAGTGATTGATGCCCTTAAACAGCATGTAAAAAATGCCCTTAGAGAAATGGATGAGAAGTATAACAGAAAGTTTGAAGAATTGAATAAATCAGTGAATGATACCCTTGGAAACCAAGGAAAAACAATCAAACAGATAATGTAAACAGTTCAAGACTTGAAAAATGAAATGGAGGCAAAGAAGAAAACATCAGAGGGCCAGCTGGACATGGAAAATCTAGGTAAACAAATAGCGACTACAGAAACAAGCATAACCAGCAGAATATAAGAGATAGAAGAAAGAATCTCAGATTCTAAAGATAACATAGAGAAAATACACGCACTGATAAAAGAAAACAGCAAGTCCAACAAACTCTTATCACAAAACATTCAGGAAATATGGGACACAATAAAAAGACCAAACCTAAGAATAATTGGAGTAGAAGAAGGAGAAGAAGTGCAGCTTAACGGTCCAGAAAATATATTTAATAAAATTATAGAAGAAAACTTTCACAACCTAAAGAAAGATGTACCTATGAAGGTTCAAGAAGCATACAGAACACCGAATAGGCTAGATCAAAAAAAAAAAAATCCCCTCGACATATAATAATCAAAACACAAAGCATACAGAATAAAGAAAGAATATTAAGAGCTACAAAGGAAAAAGGCCAAGTTACTTATAAAGGTAAACCTATCAGATTTACACCTGACTTCTCTATGGAAACCATGAAAGCCAGAAGGTCCTGGATAGATGTACTATAGAAACTAAGAGACCATGGATGCAATCCCAGACTACTATACCCAGCCAAGCTTTCGTTCTCTATAAATGGAGAAAACAAAATTTCCCAGGATAAAAAGAAATTTAAACAATACGTAGCCACAAATTCAGCCTTACAGAAAGTAATAGAAGGAAAATCAC
>NW_004949132.1:1359141-1380872 GCF_000317375.1 Microtus ochrogaster
TAAAGGCGTGCGCCAACACCGCCCAGCTATTACTATGTTTCTTATCTTTGGAACCTCCAAGGTATCCTTTTGACATTATGGCATAAAGGCAATTCATGACTTACACATTACAGCGTGCTGCCGAGAAGAAAAGGTATTTTAAAAAAAGCCTCCTGCATTTCAAATCTTTACATTTCAAAACATTTCTCTTTTATGCTACCTTGAGTTTAAATGTACCAGTTGTCATGTTGTGAGGTTGATTACAACCAGCTGGTGAATCTTCTATCCCAACGAAATCAATCATGGTGACAGTTGCCACTATGGCCTCCTCCATGTTTTTCATAAGCATGGAGGAGGACATGTGAGCACCTGCCTCCTAGATTTAGATTGTGTTGGTGCTATGACAATGTAATCTTCTAAAAAATGCCAAGAGGTACCTAACAAATGAGTTCATACTTTGGTTATGATGTTTTCCTCCAAAAATAAAATTTCTCATGAATTTGAAATTAGTACTTAAAACTATATACAATTTAATCAATAAATGACATATGAAGAATGTTTCTTCCACATTGATTCAATATATAAATAGAAATCAAAGAATATTTGGTCAAAATATTTAAATGATGTTTGTGACAGGAGTATCTTTTTTCTTTTCATAATAAAACCAGTACAATCAAGTGTTCAATGATGGAGCTCTAAAAGCAAAAGCAAAACCAGAAATACTAAAAATCTTTAAGAATATTTATTATTTCTACAGAACATTAATCAAACTGTTGATAAGATGGTCAATTTTATGGTCAGAATATATCAGTTTTAGCCTTAAAAATTATAACATGCAAGGATTTCACTTGTAACATAGTTGACCTATATTTGTTAAACTATTGTTCTTGGTAATTAAATATTTATGATCCTAAGTCCCTATCGTAATATTAATAGTGGCCAATTTTATGTTCAACACACTCATTTTTTTCTGTTATAGTTTAGTCTTCTGGTCATGAATAGGCTTTCAGTAGCTGTTTATAAATTATGCATAAGTTTATTTGGAAAATTCAGCGAATATTCCATTAAACCAGTTATTAATTTCTAAATTAGTATGACAAAATAGTGGGCATGGTGTCACATACTTCTAATTTTAGCATTAGAAAGGCTGAAGCTGGAGAGACTTTGTCTCAAAATGAGAAAAATAAGTAAACTTCATCTTTAACGAAACATAACTTAGTCAGTAGCCCTAAAACACAATAGGTACATATTTACCTTTTTTCTGTTTGGGGAAAGTTTTGTATTTTATCAGTAAAGAGAGCCTACTCACTATCCTAATAATTTAATTAGGCTACACTCATTTAACTATTATACCTACTCAGATACTATTGACTTTTCAGGTAGAGAAAAAGAAGCAAAGAAGAAGAGGAAGATGAAAAGCAATGGCAAGAGCCATCATTACCTTCTTGCTCAATTCTCTAGTTTTTCAGTTATTTTGAGACTGGTTAAATGATCCAAATGTCAATATGAGCTAACACCTTCATTTTTATTTGTATTCTTGATTCTTGCAAAGGCTCAGCAAGGGGTCACAAATCTTTAGAAGTTATGAGATGAGGCACAGATTTTGAATTATGCTCTGATTTTCCTCTCACAATTATTGAAAGCACACACACAGAGTTATTAGTTTTTATTGACTTGAAGTAATCAAATACATCCTGAAAAATTAACCTATTAACTCTAATTTTGATCTTTTCTACATTTAAACTTTGAAATGTCTGCAGCTTACTTTTTATGCACATTGTAAAATGATTCTATACATTTTTGATTGTTCTCTTCTTTCTACTTCTCTTCTATTTAGTCAATTTTAAAAGTTAGAGGTGTTTTTATAAATTGAAGGGGCAAGAAGATTCAGTAAAATAAAACATAGATTTACAACTTTTATATTCTGCATTGCGGTGAATAAATAATGACAACAGCAAAAAGAAAAAACAAAAAACAAAAACAAACCAAAAACAAAAACAAGATTCTCTGCCATGGATTTGCAACTCTAGTTCTATTCCATTTCAGTGAACTTTTAGATGCTCAGACCTCTGACTTGAAATTTCATGTTACTGACTTTTATAGTACATTTACAGATTAAAAAAAAACCAGCCCAACATTATATACTTTCTCAATAAATGTACCACTGGAGATGGTTGAAGGGGAGGGGAGATACAGGGAGAGGACCAGAGAAAAATGTAGAGCTCAATATAATCAATAAAAAATAAAATAAAAAAGTGTCATAAAATTTTTAAAAATGTGATGCAACTATATGAACATCCAGAGAATCTTCTTAACATTTGTTTCTTTTCTTTTGTTTTACTATTTATTTATTTTATTTTTGCCTGTATACCTACCTATCCATCTTTCTATTTTTCTATCTATCTATCTATCTATCTATCTATCTATCTATCTATCTATCTATCTATCGTCTATTTATCTATCTATCTATCTATCTATCTATCTATCTATCTATCTATCTATCTATGGCATTGCTATCGTTAGAATCCAGGGCCTTTTAGATATGCTAGGAACATCACTAAGCTATTAGTGAACAATATTAAGAATATACTTGAAAGGATTTCCATTGCCTTACCATACTAAAAGATGTACTGTACTGCTGCACTTATAGCAATGGTTATAAATGTTCTGTGTGCACAAATGAAATAGTGAAGTAATTACAATGCTCAGATTAAATTTTAACTATTTGCTTTTATTATAACATTTATGATTCAAAATCTATTATAAGTTTTGTTTTGTTACTTTTAGTTTAACATTTTCTTTGCAAAATCTTAAGTGTTCTTTATCTTACATCCTACCACCATTATCATGAGCATCAGTATCAATAATCCCAAAAAGCAGGAGCCAGATGTGATTTACAGCTAGATTTAAATATATGGTGGCACTTCTAGCCTACCAGAAAACAAGATCTTTTTTTTTTTAAGTGACGAAGATAAAAATATCTAAGAATCATCTTAAACAGTGCTTGCATTTGATCTTGGTTTTTTATTCACCATATTAGAAAGTCCAAAGTTTATTTATAGATAAATATATAACACTCCTTATAACCCTCCACATTTTAAAAGTACATAAGTATTTGATGGGTTAAGATACTGTTTTCATGATCAGGTTGTTTTTAAGCTAAATCTGTTTGTAACGTCTCCAGTTAATGGAGAGAAGTAGCTGTGTAAGTCAAGAGTAATGTATAAACCATTTTGATGGTTTAGAGCTAGGTTCCCCACTCCCTGAAAAGGAAAAAAACCTTCCCAGGAAAGTGGGCCTTCAGCTTTGAACCAACTGGATTCACAGGAGACATCTAAACTTTTTTGAGTTGACAAGAATCTCTTGCTGTTCAATTGTTGTACCTGCACTCCAGGGAGCATGGTGTCCCCCTCATGTTGGGTGATGAGCGCTGGGAATAAGAGTAGTCTTCCTGAAGCCACGGTGGTCCTGGAAATGAGGATCTGGCTTCACTTGTGTAAAATGGCAAAGGAGACTCATACACAGGATTGTGGATCCCTGAGCAAGTGCAAGCCTCAAATACTACCTGTGGCATAATTGAAGATTTTACTCTGGAAGCATGCAAGGCCAACTTCTCCTGGAGGAGTTCCCTCCAATTTTACTCTGGAAGCATGCAAGGCCAACTTCTCCTGGAGGAGTTCCCTCCGATTTTACTCTGGAAGCATGCAAGGCCAACTTCTCCTGGAGGAGTTCCCTCCAATTTTACTCTGGAAGCATGCAAGGCCAACTTCTGGAGGAATTCCCTCCTATTATTAAGTATGTACCACCCCTATCTCTATGAATAGAATGTGGTCTCTATCTAATTATGAAATAAGGGGTATGTCAAAAAGTGAATTTAACACAACAGATGTTTGTTGCTTTTGTGTAAGTTACCTCGAACAATTGTTTTTGTTTGTTTGTTTCTTTTTGACAGAGTGACACATGATCTCAAAACTGACTACAATACTATGACACTGGAAACGTGACAATAGTGATTGTTGTAAAAGTTAGAAGAGGAAATAACTTGGCAGGTCATTTACATTGACCTGGTGGACGGTATTATACAAAATACTCTTACCATTAAAAATCCTGATGAATGAATGAATCCACTTCTTTCCTTTAAACAACTGAAGAAAATAAAGTCAAAGTGCATAGTCTTTTCAGAATCTTAAACTTAGGAAATGGCAGACACAGACTGACAGACCACAGTTTCTGAGTCCTAGCATTCTTATTTCTAACATGTCTTTGTGCTCACTGTTTTCCAGTGAGGTGTAAAGCTGTGGAACAAAGTCACTTTAGTCACTATGCTTGTTCATGGGACTTCAGGCTCACAGTACTCTTTACTAGGAAACTATGATGAATGCTGCTCCTTTATTGCCTCTCTGAATTCCCATGGGGCTTACTGACTATATAAAAAATGTAAGAGTTACAGTTAAAAACACAGAAGTTACTTTGTAATGATTTCATGTACAGATCTTGAGCTTTTAAGGTGTTTTTCATAATCCTCCAGATAAGGAATGTTTGTTTATAATTCTTTCTGTATCATCATACAATACTCCAGCCTGTATGACTGAGTAGAAATAAGCATTCACCTGTGAATTCAAATAAGGATACTCTTGAGAGTCAAAGAAATTATTATAGATAATAAGAAGTACAAGCAGACTATCCTAGACAACTACAATGTATACTCGCCTTAATATTATTGAATTTTCTCAGCATTGAATTAAAATCATTCCATTTCATCATGTGATCATCTGGATATGAGAGCCTGTTTACAATTTATCCATTATATTAAGACACTGAAAACTCTTGACCCATTATGAAATTTTATTGATTTTTTGTATATGGATGTAATTTGCTCAGGAGGCATTAATACTTCAACAAAATATTTATTTGTTGCATTTTAAAATTATTTCTTGAGATAATAGAATTATATCATTTTGAAATTCTAGCCATGTTCAACATGTTTTAAAAATATTTAGTACTGAAAATAAATTCAAGAATGACAAAAATAGCTTTGATCCTAATTACTTCTCAGTAGGAAATAGGTAATCCAGTGTCTTTCTCTTTAGGGTAATTAGATGATGTTAGGATCTATGGTTCCTGGTGTCTAATTTTGAAGTTCAAAATATTTTATATAAATCTTCTCAAAAATGAAGTTTTTTTCATTTCTTGAGGAATAAAGAAAGGAGGAATAAGTAAGGGAAGCAAGAAAAGTATGATGATAAATTCATACACAAATAATGTGTAAAATTTTGTCTACTGTCATTCTTGATCATATTTCTGTCTTTTTATCTATTATCTCTCCATGCATGTATCTATTATCTTCCTGTCTACATACCTATCATTCACCTACTTAACATCTTCCTATTTCTACATACACCCACCCATCTTCCTAGGCAGACAGAATACCTTTGGACATCAAAAGGTAATGAAATAAATCTGTGAGTTGATTTATGTCAAAAAAAATGTAGCATTTTGGTTTAGTTGCATGTGCTTGAAGTTCTGGCTATTTTGGTGGGTGAAGCAGCAAATGGTTTGAATGCAGTCACCCAAGGTCAGCATGAGTAACCTAGTAGCCTAGGATGAAACAAGAACAAAAAAGATCATTTTTCTCTAATAACTGACATAATATCACAATAATGTATATTTTAATGCTTCAATGCATACTAAATATTTAAATATCGCTGATGAACCAATCTATAGATTCAATCTGTTATTGTGCAAAACCAGGAGGTTTGGTGAATAAAAATACACTGCTACAGAATGAATTTTAGTACTTGAACTATGGCAATTTCACCATCTGCTTCAGATAATGGAATACTACTCAGGGGTCAAACACAATGCCATCTTGAAATTTGTAGGCAAATGGATGAAACCAGAAAAAAAATGCTGTCTTAACAGCAATAAAAACAAACTAAACAAACAAAGAAACAAACAGATGATGGGGGAGTGTCATATCAATCTGTTGATTTCATTGGTTAGGCAATAAAGAAACTGCTTGGCCCTCATAGATTAAAACATAGGTGGGTGGAGTAAACAGAACAGAATGCTGGGAGAAAGAAGCTGAGTCAGTGAGTCACCATGATTCTCCCAGTCCAGACAGACGCAGGTTAAGATCTTCTCTGGTAAGCCAGCTCGTGGGCTAAACAGATTATTAGAAATGGGCTAGTCCAGGTGGGAGAGTTAGCCGAAAAAAGGCTAGATATAATGGGCCAACCAGTGTTTAAAAGAATACAGTTTCCGTGTAATTATTTCGGGGCATAAGCTAGAGCTAGCCATGTGGGCGGCTGGGTGCCGGGGACACAGACCCACCGCTCCTACTACAACAAACAGAGAATACACTTACAGAAAGATCCCAGCAGGATAAGTGTATCAAAGGAAGCATTACATAGGTAAATTGATTGTGTTTCCTCTTGAATAACACATTCTATAATAAACACACTTTATTAAAAGATAAACAGCTGTTTATAGCAAAGACATTCCTAGTCTTTGTCACAAAATGTTTTCACAATAGTAAATTATCTAAATTATAATTCTTTTTCAATCACAAAGTTCCAAATGAATCTAAAGTAGTCCATCAGGAAAGAATAAGGAGTCAAAAATAATTACATGGGAAACAGTGTGCTTCCCTTAGATAAAAATGCTTGACAGAGACTCACCTATCCACATGGACCTCTATGAAAAGTCCCAAGACAGTATGATTTTAAGAAATTAAAATCTATTGAAATGCCTGACTTCCTGCATCCTGTTACAAGTGTGGTGGGAGAGGGGCATTAAAATAACTCTTAAAACACAATTAAACTAATAAAGGGCAAACAAGAAAACTATTTGAACAAAATTTCTTCACTTGATAAGTGGGTAAGGTGAGCACTCTATCGTCTTATATTTTTAAGGAAGATGACATTTACTTTTATTTCCAAAGGGACCAAATCTTTGAAATTTATATAAGGAACAGCCTATGTTCTCATACTTCATATCAGTCACAAACTTCAATGTGTAACATTTTCTTGGTTCTCTAACAATAATAAACACGAGAGTCTAAAGAACAGTGTATTTTTTAAAAATATACTCTGAATTGCTGATTAGAAAATCAATCCTAGGTTATAGTCATCTATTAGGAAAATGGACCATTATCTTAATTAAGCTTACATAGCTATTTCGAAGGATTTAAATTTTATCATAGGTATGTATTTTTCAGTGATATATATCATCTTCATTGTTCCCCAGAGGGTAAGTTTATAATGAGTTTCCAGCTGTGTGCATCCTTTAACAATGCTGACCTAATTATCAGAAAACAAACAGGATCCAAAGAACCTGATCCCCATTCCTTTATGGTGTAGGCTTTTACTGTAAAATCATTTTCTAGAAAGATATGGCTACTCTTTAAATCAATAAAAAAAATTGTGAGATCTTTCTTCGGTGTATTGCTGTAGGAATTTCTCTAGCCAGTAGCCTTTAAGTTACCTGCCCACTTGGGTGTGGCCTCTTATATATGTCAATGCAATGCATGCCTTGGCTTTCTCTTCCAGCTGCCGGATTTGGTTGCTGTTCCCCATTCGACCAGAGGACTATGATTTGTGACTCTACCCCTAAATAAATAACCCTTTATTATACTCACTTCTGAGCTAGTGTGGAATTTCTTTTTAGCATCCATCTTTGGTGTATTTATTTTGCTTATAGAACTTACCATTGATTTCACAAAGTTATATTTACTAAATTCTTTTTTTTTCCTTTCTGAGACAGGGTTTCTCTCTGTAGCCCTGGTTGTCCTGGACCTCACTTTGTAGACCAGGTTGGCCTCACAATCAGAGATTTGCTTGCCTCTGCCTCCTGGGATTAAAGGTGTGTGCCACTATCAACCAGCTTTTACTAGATTCAAAAACATTTTGTTTTATATAGTCCCAAAAGTATGGCATTCAATATTACTTCTATCCAGCTTTGCTTACAATAACCAATGTTTGATTTTGCAGATAAATTACATGAATTTACTCATCAGTAATTGTTCATTGAGCTTATATTTTCTGAAAGAGACTGCTGTTTGTGAAACAATGGGTTCTAACTTGTATGTGAAGATAAATTTGTTCTTAAAGAATCTCCTACTACTCACTATGTGGTAGAATGAGATTATAGCAGAGATTTGAATATTTAAACATATCTTAAAATTATAAAGAGGCTAGCAATGGTGCTGTAGGAGGGGCCTCCTGTTGGTTCCTGACTGCTCAGCCCTAAAATAATCACATAAAAACTATATTATTTAACCCATTTCTATTAATATGTGTATCACCAAGAGACGGTGGCTTACCAGAAAACATTCTGGCATCTATCTCCAGCTGGACTACATGGCGTCTCCTGACTCTTCCCTTCTTTCCCTCAGCATTCAGTTTAGTTTTCCCCACCTAGCTCTGTTATCTATAGCTCTGATATAGACTCAAAATAGTTCCTTTAGTAACCATGATATTCACAGCATACAGAGGGGAATCCCACATCACCTCCCCTTTTCTGTTTAAATAAAAAGGAAGGTTTTAACTTTAACATAGTAAAATTACATGTATCAAAACAGGTATTAAACAAGATTACAGTTATAATATTTATATCTATCTTTTATCATAACTAAGGAAAACTAACTCTAACTATATATTCTTCAACTCCATGAAAGACTCCAGAGGATTTCTTTTCATTAAAATGCTGCTTGGCCCATTAGCTCTAGCTTTTTATTAGCTAACTCTTACATCTTAATTTTTCTGCATCACCACGAAGTCATGGCCTATCAGAAAAGCTTCAGCATATCTGTCTCCAGTGGAGGCTTCATGGCTTCTCCTGAGTCTGCCTCCTTTCTCCCAGCATTCAGTTTAGTTTTACCTGCCTAACTAAGTTATACCATGTTATAGGTCCAAAGCAGTTTCTTTATTAATCGGTGGTAATCACAGCATGCAGAGGGAAATCCCACATCACAGTGAACATTGAAGTAAGACTTGGGAAAAAAAGACTTCTCTACATCTAATTTTCTACACCATATACAGGTGGTGAAGAAACTAGAGAAGGCTATTTTGTCAGAAATTTAATAAGAGCATGGAGCAAACAAAATTCAAGAGAATCAAGTCTCTAAGGACAATTGCTGTCTCATTTCAATGTGTCAAAGGAAGAAAATCATGTGTTGTCCTTTCTCAACAACGCTTAATGGACATTTTTTGCCAAAAAAAATTAAATATGCTTTCATGAAGTCTCAATGAGAACCTTTGGTCATTCCAGTAAAATAAAACATATTTATGGATTTCAAATATGAATATTAAAGGGGATAATGTAAATTGCTAAAAGCTGCACAGCTAGCAAGGCTTAAAATGATGCCCTATCAAGGATAACACTGAATACTCGCTATTAACCTGTTATGGACATCACTACTTTTACTTAAGTGTAGGGGTCATGGAGCTGCCTTCCTTTCATTACCTCATAGTTGTAAGGAACGGTCACAGAACCCATTTAGATTTGTACCCACCAGCATGCAGGAGGAGTCCACAGTGTGACTCTCCCAGGTTTTGGAGGGCTTTGCTTTCGCACTGTTCGATGCCCAATTGGTCATGGGACAGACCAATGGGTCACTTGCCAGTGCTGCAGACAGTAAAGCTATTGATGGGGTCACGTATTCTCTGCAGAAGAAGCAGCTAGGAGGAAGGGGGGAATAAGAAACTGGAAAGAACTCAGAAACTAATGGTGCTTTCACTCAGCAGGGTGATTTACCAATTAGGGTCTACTTCAGAGGAAAGAAATAGGAGTTGAGATTTAGTTGAGTCTAAGTCCAGAGCTGCAGCACAGTCACTTTGTAGTACCTTAGAAAACTTGCTCAAAGCATCTTGGCCTCTGTTTCTCCATACGTTGAATGAAATTGTTGTGACAATTACAGGGAAAATGTGCAAGATCTAGTGCAGTACCCAACCTTGGATGTTCAAGTCTGTCATGCTTAGAAACCTGTCTACTTCTTAAGGACATCTCTCTTTTTTAAATGACTATGTGTGAAACATTTATTTTAAAACTTATGGACCTTCTTCTTTTTTTTATAAAAATATGTCATTTTTAATCTCTCTGTGTGAAAGTTCTTCCATAGGCCAGAAGATGATTACGTATCTCCTGGAGCTGGAGTTGTGAGTTACCTACCTGATTCAGTCCCTTGGAAGAATAGCATGGACTCTTAACTAGTGCATCCTGTTGTACACCAGAGAATTATTTGTAGTTAATAATTCTACATATTTATACTCCTTTTATAATTCTAGTCTCAGAAAACAAAGTTGTTTTGTACTATGTTGCTTATGTTGACTTAAAGGTGGGGTAACAACTTACAACTGTGTAATATTTCCTAGAAAAGAACATGGATCATGGCTGGGTGGTGGTGGCACATGCCATTATTCTCAGCACTCGGGAAGCAGAAACAGGCAGATTTCTGTGAGATCAAGGCCAGCCTGGTCTACAGGGTGAGTTTCAGGACAGGCTCCAAAGCTACACAGCGAAACCCTGTCTTGGAAAAAATACAAAACAAAATAAGTACATGGATTATTATATTTGAATTGTATTAAGAACAATGTTACATCTTTCCTGTGTACCTGGATGGACCACATTTTCCTTCAAATGTACAAAACCAGAACACAAGGTCTTTGATACATCTCCCATTTCCCCTTCCTGGCTATAACTGAAAAACTGCTACTTGGATATACCTCTGGCAAATAATCATTATTTCTTCCCCCATGTTTTGTTTTATTAGGTTAGCAACTATTCACTGGTAAAATTTTATAAAACAAAGATAACACTAAAAGAATACTATATCAAACAAAAATACACCTACCCAATGCCCCTGGACTTTTGCCAGACTGAATGCCCACTATTGGGTACTCAGCCACCTGAATTCTAAGAGTCTGGACTCAGTGCACACAATGGGATTAATTATAACCCTTAGTGTGTGAATCACTATTATCATTGCACCACCCATTACTCTCTTGCTATAATTAATTTGTTATTTAAAATTATGCACTGTGAATATCTAATTTTAGGAGATAATGCCAACATTTTTCCAAGTATTTGTATAGTTTTGTATTTCTGCCAATAATTTATAATAGATTCATTTGGTTCATATTCTTGTAAATGCTTGATTTTTTTAAATTTTAAAATTTTTATCATTGTAGTCAGTGTGAAATGTTACTTTTATGTTCTCTACTCTATAAGTCTGTTTTCTAAACACAAATTGAGGATTATGTTATTTTTAATTCATAGACACTAAAAGTTTAAGGAAATAAGAACAACAAAAACAATTTTAGAATTTGTATTACTCAATATATGAATATGAAAATAGCTATTCTTCAGAAATAAAAATTCATAAGCTCATGTATGACCCATAAGATGACATTTTCCAGTCTGAAGTGATAGAACAGTGGCAAATTAAAGGCAAAATAGAAAACCAAGTGTTGTTTTGACTAAATGTGAACATTTGATTTTTACCAGTAAAACCCTCAAGTCATATGCCAGGGTGAATGCCTTCTAGCTGAGAGAGGCAGAGAAAGCACCCAGTTGACCTTTCTCCATGCACTGATATCTATCCAAAACTATATTTCTCATCTGATATCTCAAACTAAAAAAAGAAAAAAAACATGAAACTGAATATCCCTCTCTTCTACTTCCTGTGCATCTCTCTATCCATCCTCTTGACTTCCTCTTACTCTCTATGATTTTCTTGTTCACTTCCTGGCAACTGGCTGATGCTCCACCTCTTGTCCTATAGTTGACCTCATTTAATCCTGTTTACAATATTCAAGCAGAAAGCTCTCGGATCAAAAGTGTGTGCAAGGGCTGATTCACATCACTGTAGTGATATTTTATTTGTATTTTAGTAAATACAGCTTACATGAAGGTCAGTGCAAAGAAGCCACACTAGGTAGCCATAGAGGCCAGGTTGTGAATACTTTACATCTTAGAAATTATACTAGTTATTCATAAAGGCTGGGCGGTGGGGGTGCACACCTTTAATCCCAGCACCAGAGGGGAATATAATGTTTGAATGAGACAGGAACTTCCCCTCTTTCAGTCTGGAGATTTTAAAGCGGTAATAGCTTTCTAGTGTCTTGGCTGCTTTTGCTTTTCTGATCTTTAAGTCGAACCCCAATGTCTTACTCTGGGTTCTTACAAATCATACTACCATTGACACCCAATGTAGGGCCATTTAATCTTATAAATTTTATAAGATTAGCATATATATATATGTGTGTGTGTGTGTGTATTTTGTCATGATGTTAATGGTCATATAGAGTACTAATTTTAGAAAAAGGTTTTATTTAGCTTCATGTACATGATGTAGACTGCAAATTGCTCAGAACAATTTTCAGGTGACTAGCTGAGATGATTCAGCGTAACAGACTACTGTAGCCAGAACTTGCGACCAGTCCTGCACTTTCCCATTATACAGAGACTGGACAATGAATAATACAGCCACCTCTTCCAGAACTTGATAATTAACCCAAATTTTCATTTCAGGATCCCCTAAAGATACCGTCACCACCCAGATAGCAGAAAATAAAATTAAGAATATGATGCCCACATTCCCAAGAGGTTGAGCGGGTAGTTTTACATCATCCAATGGGTTATGGATATTTGTCTTTGTTTAGGGGTGTTGGTTACAAGTTTTTATTGGTAATAATCAGAGGGAAAAGCTAAAGAAAGGAAATTAGATTCAAGGATCTTGTTTTGAAAAGAAAAAAGTGGATATAGATATGATAGAATAAAATAATAGATTACTGAATCTATTTTGAAAAGAAAAATGTGAGAATATACATGTGATAAGATAAAAGGTAGATTATTGAACTACTTCTAGAAAGCAACAACTAATAATAAATGTTTTACATTGAATGGACTTCTGTACATTGTATACAAATTTTGTATATTGATACAAATTTGAGATTAATTGTGTTAAAACATACTGTACATGCCTTTCTATTTTTGTTCAGTGTATTGTTTTGGTACAACTCATTTAACAATCTGATGCAAAATTTTCATCCTTGAAAATTAGTATTACTAGCTGTTTAGAATAATAAATCCAAGTTAGTAGTTAATCACCTATTTAAATCCAACTTACAGTCATTTGCTTTCAAGGTCAAACAAAGATATATTTTAGATAGAGAGGTCATCTTCAAACATTTCATAGATTTGATGGAGGAAGGTCATTGGCTAATAAAGAAACTGCCTTGGCCCATTTGATAGCCTTTAGGTGGGTGGAATAAACAGAACAGAATGCTGGGAGGAAGAGGAAGTGAGGCAGAAGCCTCAGACAGACGCCTCAGACAGATGCCATGTCTCTCTCTCCAGGGCAGATGTGATGAAGCAAGCTGGCAGGTCAGACATGCTGAATCTTTCCTGGTAAGACTGGTGCTACACAGATTATTAGAGATGGGTTAAAGCAAGATATGAGAATTAGCCAGTAAGGGCTAGAGCTAATGGGCCAAGCAATGTTTAAAAGAACACAGTTTCTGTGTAATTATTTCAGGGCATAAGCTAGCCAGGAGGCCAGGAGCTGGGTGGTAGGAACACAACCCGAAGCTCCTTGAACAGAATGGCGCCCAACACTGCTTGGCCCATTAGTTCCAGCCTCTTAATGGCTAATTCTTACATCTTGCCTTAACCCATCTCTAATAATCTGTGTAGCACCAGTCTTACCAGGAAAGATTCAGCATGTCTGACCTGCCAGCTTGCTTCATTGCGTTTGCCCTGGGGAGCAGCTGCATGTTGTCTCAGCTCACTTCCCTTCCTCCCAGCATTCTGTTCTGTTTACTCCACCCACCTATGTTCTAACCTACCAGGGCCAAGCAGTTTCTTTATTAATTAACCAATGACCTTCCTCCATCATAGACTGACATAATATGGCATTTAAGATGTTTTAATAACATTGGTTATTTCGGTCCTTTTTTATGACAATGATTCATGTCTGCTCCTGTCTGCAACAATCTACTTCAGAGAAGATGATGGGAATCATAGAAACTCCACATGGAGTTTACTTTCTTTGTGGCAAATGTAAGCCACTGGGAAGAAAATGTCCTTGCCACAACTACTGGAAGTATGCTGTTCCAACGGGACAAGCAGAACACAAAAGAAAATGACTGCCAAACCTTGCCAAGATAAGGTGGGAGAATCCTTGAAAAACCCTGCTTCATAGAAAAGTCTGTCAGATATTCTAGTTCTATAGGCCAAAGATGGATGCCCCAACATTGCAGAGGAACTTTGGGTGACTGCCTAGGCAGTCAGCTGTTTCTTTCATTTCTCACATTATTTTGAAAGTTGCTTGCACAAACTTCCTGCTTACTCAGTTATTATTATTTCCTTCTTTGGTCCCTGAGGTAAAGACTAGATATTTATAGTTATAGTTTTCCTCTTTTACCAGATGTAGAAATCAAGTTATAATAGCATGAAGTAAATTAGTTACAAGATTTTGGACTCACCAAAATAGGATAGCTATGGAATATTCTCTCTGAATTTATCAAATGCAAATGGACTAGATATTGGTAATGTATTTATTACCTGTATATAGTTATTATACTCACTGAGTATAGTTTTTCTTATGTTAGGTATAGTCTTTTTTTATTTTAGACCAAAAGTGAAATGTAGTGATATTTAATTTGTATTTTAATAAATAAAGCTTGCCTGATGGTCAGTGCAAAGCAACCACACCAGTCATCCATATAGGTCAGGCAGGGGTTGTAGATACCTTTAATCCCAGCAACCATACCAGTTAGTCATAGAGGCTGGGTCGTGGTGGTGCACACCTTTATTCCCAGCACTAGAGAGGGATATAAGGCCAGATGAGACAGGAGCTTACTTTAGTTCAGTCTGAAGATTTTAAAGGGGTAAGAGATATATAGTGGTTTGGTTGCTTTTGCTGTTCTGATATTTAGGTTGGACCCAATATCTGACTCTGTTTTTTTATCATGCATGCTATATACCACAACTAGAAACAAGTTTTTCCAGTAAATACCACAATCTTGAGGTTCGCAATGTGATAAAATATTCTACGACATATGTCTTTAATCCCCGCAAAAGTAAACAGATCTTTGTGACTTCCAGGGCAGCCTGGTCTATACAGTCAGACTGTCTCAAAAATGTCTTTGATCAAGTAGGAAAATCAACATAGTGCCTACCATGTATAAGTGACCTACACAAAGAGCTTGAATGGCCCATAGAAAATTGCCTACTGAGTTGAAAGAAGTAATGCAAAATAGGGAGATGTTACAGGCTAATTTATAGGAGTATTTTCTGAAGGAACTTTAGCTGAACTGTGGGCTTCAATGACTCTTTATCCCTTTTTATATGCACAATCTAAATATTTATGGCACACTGTTATTTTGTTTGATTCTTGTTAGTTGTCTTATCTTAGGAAAAAAAAAATCCTGAGAACCTTGAGAGGCCAGAGATCATGGTGACCCCCTCTTTGCAAAACCATTAATTCCTGATAGTGCTGACAGTATAATAGTTCCATGTAACTGTTTCAGCATTATTCAAGTGTATCCTTGCATTACTATCCAAGTATCATCCTGACACATTATTCTACCCATTCTTCATTGTAACCGTCATAGACACAAAGGGAAGGAAAAATACAGTTCAATCAAAAGCACATAAATAATAGTTCTAGAATCTTCTTTTTGTCTTATGTTTACAACAAATTGTGTGAAAACTTCTGAATAATTTAGAGCAATAAACAGTATACTTTCTCTATGGACGGGATGTTTTTATATGTTAATTGGAAGTTTTTGCTTTTCTCAAAAGTAGGTTACATCTTTTTTAGTTCTAACACAACTTAATTGCCTATTGATGTGAGCAGTCAAATTAACAAACTTGGATTCATACAATTTTTTAAATACCATAAACTGAGACCTTTATTTTCTCTATGGCATGGATATAATAAAGTATATTGAAGGCAGAGTTGCTAGATCTGTGCTTGCCAATGATTGCTGTCAGAATGGTCATTGACCTTCCTCTGAAGGCTTTAGAGAACGCGACTATCATTTTCCCTTTCTCTAATTTAGTTAATATCCTGTCCCTCACCTACAAGCTCTGCCACAGTAACTCAAAGTCAGTGTACTATGGAAAAGAAATTAAATATTTTTAAATACCAAAATTCAATGTTAGATGTTGGCAATAACACTGAAGTAATTTGTCTGAGAACAGGTCAATCAATTATAATGAAGGATACATGGAACCTACATAAAATTCTTATTAATTACTTCACTTTTATTTGCTCAATTAGGAAACCTAAAATATAAATCAGTTCCCTGAACTGGTGAATAGTGAGAAAAGAAAAACCCAGTTTAGTATGTTGCAGGTATAAGTCAGTTGTAGACCATTTGCATAGTTTGTGTAAGGCCTTGAATTCAATCCCTATCCCCACAGACACACAAAAGGAAAAGGTGATCTAGATAGAAAATAAGGCAACAAAAGTATATGCTCAAGTATGTTTATAGCAGCATTATTTGTAATAGCCAGAACATGGAAACAACCTAGATGTCCTTCAATGGAAGAATGGATGAAGAAAGTGTGGAATATCTATACAATAAAGTACTACGCTGCGGTAAAAAACAATGACTTCTCTAATTTTGCACGCAAATTGATGGAAAGGAGTGGGGGAGGGGGAGAGGAGTGGGAGGAGGGAGAGGGAAATGGGAGGCTGGGAGGAGGTGGAAATTTTTAAAAAAATAAAAATAAAAATAAAAAAAATACAAAAAAAGAAAAGAAGACAGTTGATAGACTCTGTTTCTAAAACTTGTGCCATGCAAAAAACGTTGACCACGCCAATGCCAAACACTTGAAAACAACCCTAGCTAGGTAACCACCTGATACCCAGGCCAATCTTTTACAAGTGTAAATATTACAGAGCCCTCCCTGTATCTACCAAAGTGTCAAAACTATGAGATACAGATGAGAAATCTCTTTCTGTGTATCTATGCACGTCTAGGAGTTTCCCTTTGTAGGACTGGCTACCCATATTGTGATCTTGCCCTAATCAACATCTTGATATCTCTCACTTTACCTATTTTACCTTTATTCCTCTTAGTTAAATCATGCAGCAAGTTCACAGGAGTCATGAGCTCTGTTCTCTTCAATGGTCATTGACTCCCAAAATCTTTCATGAGCTCCTACTTAGATACACTTCTCCAATAATACTCTTTCTTCTGGCCTCTCCACATTCCTAGTTCAATTCTGTCCTTCAATTTTAAGCTGAAAACCTCTTCTTCCACACAGTTGCCCTACAAGCTAACCTCCTAATTTTTCATCTCACATTAGTCTCATCGTGCCTTCCATGATCTATCTTTTCAGTTATATGTTTTGAAGCAAGCATTTTCCTAAAACTATAATCACTTTAAATATATTTTGCTGCAACCATGCTTCTTCAACAATATGGCTGCCTAAACAAGACTCAAAAAGGTAAAACACCTAAAGATATGCTAATGTAAAAGAGGGAATTCTCACAACACCCTACTCTACCCCTAAACAAATACCACAAAACCCTATACTTACAGGCAACTAAGGAATGCTGAGAGAAGGAGAATTAATCATCTCAAGGGATAAGCTTCTTGATTGTTTATCTAATACAAACTGGTGAGTCTTGAAATCAATTATATGTATAAGTAAAACTAGAGAGACTAAACATGCTGTGTTTACACACTATAAGTACACATATCTATCTTCATATGTATATGTGCATACATTATACAATATGATATATAGGTATAAAAAGAGCAAGAGAGAGCAATAACAATTGAAAATTATGTCAGGAATTTAAGAGGAGTGGGTGGAAATAGTTGGAGGGAGGGAAGAGAGGGTGCAATGATGAAATTATATTTGAGTTACAAAAAATTTTTTAATATTTTTATTCTGTCTTCATAAATCTGAAAAATATCTGTAATATGAGGGTTCCATAATGAAAATACATGTCATGACTTTCTGTTTAGAATCAGTAATAACTGCTATACAATAACAACATTCTGTTTACAAACTAAAAATGTGGCTTTCCTTTTAAAGGCAGGAGAAGTGCCAGAATTATCAGTATGAATATTAATTAAAAGAAAGAACAAGGAACAAATAATGTAAGAAAGTTATGTTGCACTTAAATGTTAGCACATCAAGTACTCAAATACAAATTTAAAATAATTGTCAAAAATATAGTAGAATAAAGACAATCATTTGTTCTTTTATATCCAGGAGAACATGATGTGTTTTCTTAAAATCAATTAGCAGATAAGTGTAGGTCCAATTTAAAGTAAGCAAAGATCTGCAGAAATGCAAGGATTTAAAAATAACAAGAATGGAAATAAGTAATTGACTCACCTTCATCTAACATTTATTGAAAACATTAATTAACATTTCTTACTGTGGGTAAACATTGATTAAATTATAAAAGATAACTTTTAAGCTCTGACTCCATTAGATTTGTAGACTTAATAATATTATGAATAGTGTTGTTTTGTTAAATGCACAAATATTAAGAAGTGCTTGCTGAAATCTTAGACGAGGAACATGATAAAAGGAGTGCTGGTACAGAAAAATATCTCAAAAAATTTCAGATATGTGTTGTTTTGAATTTTCTTCAAGCAATTCTATGTTGTGGACAAGCACTGTTTTCTGGATATAAACAGTAAGCTCATTTCCTACTACATAGCCAGAGGTATCAATATTTATCATCTTGTTTGACTTTATTTAAAAACAAAAGGTAATTTTCAAGAAAATTACAGATTCTTCAATACTTACTAAGTGATTTCTGTATGTTAAAAATTTCAAGAAACCATTCATGCAATTTCTTTCACAAACTTGTACTGATTTCCGTATGAGGACTAAGACAATTGGGAATAAAGGGCATTTTGAATCCTTTGTAAAAACATTTTGTGTGTGTGTGTGTGTGTGTGTGTGTGTGTGTGTACCACAATTTGTGTTGGGAGGATGGGGCTACCTATGGGAGTCAATTCTCTTCTTCTACCCTGTGGTGCTTGGGGATGGAACTCAGGTCATCAGTGTTGGCGGTCACCATCTTTACTCACTTTGTCATCTTTCAGACCCAGGGTTAAAAGTTTTGATAAAGATAATTATAATAAATATATGATAGAAAAGACACCATGCTAGTTATCTGCTTGCACCCAGGATGTGTTTGATTGTAAATGCTACCAAATTTACACTAACAGCTTTCATTAGGAATGTTTAGTGGCGATTGTATTAAGTATGGATGATAAAAATTGGTTTTATTATAATCTGAAAATTGGAGGAAATAGAATTAATCACATCCAACTTCACGACAGACACTGTCATAGTTTCTATTATATTATATTCTACATAACATCTCTATTCATTGGATGAGAAAGTTAGTCAACTGTCCTTCGAATGCTAACCATGAGCATGCACGTGTGTGCATACACACATCAAAGAGATAAAGAACTCTCTTATTTTCTATATAAATATTTGCTACTCTTGACAACTTTCTTTAATAAAACCATGATGCCTTTCCATTCATCATTAAAATCAATTAAATTGGGCATGGCATGGTTGCTCATGCCTGTAACCCTAAGCATTTAGGAGGCTAAAGTTTGAGAACTACCCCATGTTTACAGCTAGCTTAAATTACATGGTTCAGTGTGTACTAATCTAGTCAGGTCTACAGAGCAAGGCTCTATTTCAAAATAACAGAACGAGCAAACAATCTCATAATGTCTACCTAAGTTTTATGTAATTTGTTTTTATTTGATGATCAAAGCTGGAGAAAAATCTCTTTTATATTAACTGGTAGGAAAACTAGAATTTCTCCATTGAGAAAGAGTAAAAATTCCTCTGGAATTTTATTTATAACCTACAGTTTATGGCAAACTTGGTGCCCATTTTATCACATTGCTGGATAGGTCAGGTTTTTCCCATCTTTCTTAGTATGTTTAGTAGTGATAAAATTCACCATTGATTACACTGTTGAGTAAACTTTTAAGAAGTGTCTTGTGAGTAGCAGTTGTCCTGTAAATCTTAAGTTCCCCTTAGCAATTCAGTTAAGCACATCTTGGAATCAACAAGCCACATGACTGAGAAGTGGTGACGTTGCATGAGATAGGAAGTAGAGAGAGACTCAAAGAGAGATCTAAAAAAAATTAAGAAATATGTTAATTTTGTACTTGATATTTTTTATATATATTTTTGATTACGGTATTTTTGTGTAATATCTATGAGTTACTTTTCCCCCAAAGAAGCTACGTCTACATTGGACATTTTATCAGGGCAAGTAAAATGATGAAGATGTTGATGCCAGTGTGATGCTGTGTTTTCGGAGGGATGGAAGGTATCTTGGGAACTCTTGTCCCCGTGAATTGCCATTTATTTCCTTCTGTTTTGGGTGAGTTAATAGGTAACTAGTGGGTAATCATGTGGAATACATGAGCAGACTCCTAACTTCCACTAACTCAAAAGTGAAGACTGTCGTGGAATTGCATCTGAGGACTATAGAAAGAATGCTCTGTTTAGCTGTAGCCCACCTACCTATGTGTTTGAAAAGGGTTTTAATTAATGACTTCCTTTGCTCTGTTACTATAAGAACTTCATTAACTGGTTAACCTACTGTAATACAGTATTTTGGGAATCCTGAATATGTGTTTCCAGGTCACGGTCACTGATAATTGGCTCCAGAATAAACTATCTCTTCCCCTTTCAGGTGTGTGCAGTGTATTTTTGCAGCAACACACCCCATCATTTCAGCCCATTACTATCTCCAAGAAATGACCAGAGACATCTAAAGACCTACATGGTCCTGTTATGATGTGGGAATGATTTCTTATTAATAAAGAAACTGCCTAGGCCCATTTCATAGGCCAACCCTTAGGTAGGCAGAGAAAACAGAACAGGATGCTGGGAGAAAGAAGCTGAGTCAGGGAGTCGCCATGGTTCCCGCACTCCAGACAGACGCAGGCTAAGATCATTCCTGGTAAGCCAGCTTGTGCACTACACAGAATAATAGAAATGGGTTAGATCAATATGTAAGAGCTAGCCAATAAGAGGCTGGAACTAATGGGTCAGGCAGTGATTAAAAGAATACAGTTTCCGTGTAATTATTTCGGGGCATAAGCTAAGCTAGCCATGTGGGCGGCCGGGTGCTGGGGACGCAGCTCCGCCGCTCTTATTTCAACACTGTTACACACAGCATGCATGCCTATTCCTTAGCTTATTAGCAATGTGTAACAGCCCCTTAAACATTTGTAGAGATCGCCTTTTAAAGTCCTTGCTCCTTCGTTCTTAGTTCCCCTTTTTTCAGTCTACTGTGCGCTTTATAGCAATAAAAAGCATTGACTTTAGAAGTCTGCTCTTCCTGACTACTCAGTGTTCATTTCGCCTCTCAACAATGAAGTTTCAAAGCCAGATGATTTCTACAAATGCTTCTACAAAGCTTTTTATTTCAGAACAGCTTGCAGCCACTTTTAAAGTCCTGACCTTACTATTGTAGTGCCTCAGCCATTTCTATTCCCTTTCTCTCTCATAACAGACGAGTCCGGTGTTGAAATTCTAAAATGCAGAACTTAGTAGCATTCCCCACTGCTCACTCACCATGCTCACCTGATGCCACTACTCATTCAAGTTTTTTTTTTTTTTTTTTTTTTTTTTTTTCGAGACAGGGTTTCTCTGTGTCTTTGGAGCCTGTCCTGGAACTAGCTCTGTAGACCAGGCTGGTCTCGAACTCACAGAGATCTGCCTGC
>NW_004949132.1:1380972-1412352 GCF_000317375.1 Microtus ochrogaster
AGTGCTGGGATTAAAGGCGTGCGCCACCATCGCCCGGCCTCATTCAAGTTTTAAACTATTTCAACATTCCTATGAAAAATTCCCATCTCATTGGGTTTCTTGGCCAAGAATGGGTCCCTTTTCTCATTTACACTTGACGTTTTAATTTCTTTAAACGTACTGATGTTCTTGCTCATCTCTCTTTCTCTGCTTCCACTCCCACTTACTTGTCTAGAAAAGTCTTATATCTTCAAGTCTGAATTGTAATGCTACTACAGAGTTCATCTTTCTCACACTACCCTCCTAAACTATGACAATATCATTGGTTAGTTTTTCCTTTCTCCAGTAAGCTGGTCTGAAAGTTGTTTGAAGTAGAAGCCAACAATAGGGTTCAATATTTAATCAGTTGAAAAAATAATCAAAATATCAACAATATTTCATGGCTTGGAAAGGGTACAAGTATTCAGACTTCGGTGTGGTGTTCATGAGGTTTTTATTTGTACCCAGGTCGACCGTGTATACTATCTGTGGCTTTCGGAGCTAGAAGCAAAGGGTCTACATGATTCACAATATCCAAAGTCTGAACTATGAGACTTTTTAAAGAGAAAAACGGTTGCCTCCTGCTTCCTGACCTTGGTCCAAATTTAGTCCCTGGAATCTTGGGAGCTTGTTCGAAAGAGGCACTTGGACTCTTCACAAAACTTGTTGTTTGAGAATCTGCTGCATAACAGGATCCCCCCAAAAATCTAGATACAATAGGTTCCAGAAACACCAGCCTATAACTCATCATGATAGTTGGAAATAGTTTGCTTAAAAATTCAACTGTTTGAAAAAATAAAAAAAAGAAAAGGTGATCAGGATTACAAAATGTATGAGTCATAGCAGATACATGAGATTTAAGACAAATTTAGGCTATTGTGAAATAGTAAAGGACAACTCGTTTGAACAAAACTAAAATAATAATAAAACAATGGAAAATTAAAGTATCTTGAAACTATAGATTTTTCTAGTGCTTCTGTCTGTTCTGTTCTCTGTTTGAGACAGAAAAGCCCAACTGAGATAGCCCAGGATCGCTTCAAACTGTCCATGTAGCAAGTGTTGACCTTGAAACTTTGAGCCAATAGAATGTCTAGGGTATGTTTCTGGGGGGAAAGGTCAGCTAATGCTTTCTAAATTACATTAAGTATGTTTTTAAGACTAATCTTTTAAAGTAGTGAAATTTGGGATCAATATTTTTGTGTGACAAAGCCTTTGATCATGACAACCACTTACATGCATGTATTCACTGATGTTGGCAGTCAGTGAAGTTACTACAGACTGCTTGGTTACTTACCTTTCAAAATAGTGTGACTTTCACTAATTTTGAGGAAGGTGAAACTTTTTTATAATATATGTATTTTAAACCATCGTGTTAGCCTTGTAAGTTTTAGCACAGCCTATTTCTAATAAAAATGTATTTGTACTGTACATGGTTTATAAATTTCTAGCTAGGTCAACTGGATTTTTTATAGATTTATTTTTTATGAGTGCATATTTTTAATTACATTTCTACACATTTATAGGGCAACAAGAAGCTCTTTAAGTATCTAGACAATCCCATATCTTTTGCATTCAATGAAGTGTTAAGAAGTGCGGCCTAAAAGTGTAGTTTATCAAAAATACTGTGTATAATGCCAGATCACAAAGCCTGAAATCTTACCTGTGCTTAAAATACTTTGACTGATTGTTTCTCTTCTAGTAGTACCAGTATTTTATTGTATAACTTTTATAATTATTGTAAAACTGATGATCAAGTAGGTATTCCAATTAACGCACTGTGTTCTTATTGGTGATACAAATGTGTTAACCAATATAAAACAATGATATGTTAGTGCTTAGCACTGAATTCTTTGCTTCCTTCATACCTTTCTGATTATGTTTTAATTTATTCAAATGAAGAGTTGAGGGTAAAGAAATTATGCTTCAAAAATACAAGTATTTTAAATATGTTTGGAAAAGACACATTATAATACAGTGCACACTAAAATAGTGGAACTCTATCAATAGTAATATTTGACATATATTTTTATTTTTTATATCTTTGTCAAATCACTTGCAAACCTAGAATGAAACATTATGAAAGCTATGCATCAGAGAGTTCATATCAAGCAGTTTGTTAAGTGAATTATTTTAATTTCTAATACCACAAGGCCACGAGGTTCAAAATAAAAGTTCTTCCATTTTTAAGAGAGTGGCAAATATACATCTTGTCTTGGAGGTGTAGAGGTAATCTGTTGGTGCTCTTTCTTTACTACATTAACTACTGAGATAAAGAACTTTCAGTACTGTTATCATGTACCGAAAAAACAAAACTAAGATATCAATGTTTATATTCAGTACTTACTGGTATTATTACAAACTTTATCTTGTTCAGAAAGAACACAGCTGTTCATCTGAAAACTGTTCAGTTTTTAAAAGGGACATAGAATATCTAACTTAAATCATTATCTTGGAGAATCTATCTATCTATCTATCTATCTATCTATCTATCTATCTATCTATCTATCTATCTCCATTTGTGTTCATGTGTATATATAACATATATATTTGTATTTGAATCTGTAGGAGTACAAGGAAGCTATTACTAATTTTGAAGGATAGTAAAACAAATCATGTGAACCTCCTTTTATTTTTTAAAAACTATTGATTCTTATTTTTTTTAAATTGTCACAGAAACTCAAAAGCTCTGTTGTAGTATGCTTGCCAAGCATGTGTGTGCCATGTTAATCTTGTCATGGGAAAAATAGCTATTATAATAGCACTCTTGGTACTTATCTCTGTACAGTGAGTATTAGCATATTAAGAACATTAGCTACATCATTGTAATAAACAACTAGTTTCCAACCATTTATAGTAGGTGAGTAGGGGAACTAGTTTTCATGTCACTGGCACGCCCTGGTAAGGAGAGCCTCTTGGAAAAGTGAAATCGTCGAAAACTTTACCTCCAAATGGATTTTGAACTATATTTTGCCTTTGAATTTCTTCTAGGAGGAACGGGATAGAACTTATCAACAATTGGTACCTTAAGAGGAATTTACATATCAAAGTTTCTCTAATGGATGGTTAAGAACCAAGGCTCAGCAGGTATGTGCACAAAGAGTGCACAGGCCAGGAAGAGATGAAGTAAACACTTATTGTGGGGTCGCAGACACTGAGCATACAGAGGTAGAGACATGATGTTTTACCTAAGGCAGAATAATACTGAAAAGGTGGTAGCAAAGGTGGAATTGACTGACCTCATATTATGATAAGACTGACCTTGGTCTTTCTCTCTGTACAGGGCTTATGATGCTGTTGATCAGCATGAGATGACCTCATGTGAATAGCATGTAAACTTACCTGTACATCCATGTTAACCTATTTCACCAACACACTGAAAACATCTGTGGTACACTTCGATCTTCATAAACTTACAGTGAGAGTTCTCCTGCTGGGATACTTCACAATTTTACACTTTCTACATTTTGAATTTCCCCCAAGGATTTATTTTATTTCAACACATGAAAAACTAGTGAGAGAGAGTAATAGAACCCTTTTAAAATATATAAAATACAAGAAGTGTTGTGTCTACCATCACATTAAATATGGATGTGCTTAATAACATGACAGGACATTTGATGCTGGTTGTTTTGAGTATGGGTACATGTAGCCATTTTGATATATCCCCATTAATGAAAAAACTCACTAATTTCTTCTTTCTTCCATTTTTCAAAATCGTAAATTATGTGTGTAGCAGATATTCCCATTCCTATTTCCTTCTTAATAACTTTTGAAGTTTAGTAGGCTTGCATATTTCACTTGGGTTTTGTATTGATATGTATATACTAACATTAATTTATATGTATAGATATAAACATTCTACTAAAAGTACACATTAAAATATCCCTAGTGTAATGAATTAGATTTTTGCAATCGTCCATAATTCTAAAACTACAATTGCAAATTCATTTTGTGGTATTAGCTCATAAATATAACAATGAGAATTTTTTCTTTTTCTTTTTTCCTTTTTTTTAAAAATTGATTTTACTGAGCTATACAATTTTCTCTGCTCTCCTCCCTTACTCTCCCCTCCCCTTTAACCGTCTCCCAATTTTCTCAGGAGATCTTGTCTTTTTCTACTTTCCATGTAGAATAGACACTGAGAAATTAATAGAGAATTGTTTAACCTGTAATTTATTTATTCAGTCACATAATCATGCTTTTTTTCCTTCCTTCTTTCCTTCCTTCCCTCCCTGCCCCCTCCCTCCCTCTCTCCCTCCCTCCTTCCTTCCTTCTTCCCTTCCCTTCCTTTCCCTTTTCTTTTGTTTGGAGATTGAGTTTCTCTGTGTAGCCCTGAATCCTGGTACTCACTCAGTAGACCACGGTGGCCTTGAACTCAGAGATCCACCTGCCTCTACCTCCTGAATGCTAGGATTAAAGGTGTGTGCCACCAAGCCCAGCATTCATTTCTCCGCTTTTCATTTTTAATGACTGATAGTTTGTCTTCATTGGTTTTCAGAACTGTGACTGAAACCAAAGGTTCTAATCTTCTTTATACTTGGCCTGAAAAGTCATGATGACAATTGTTTTATTTTGTTTCCTGATATGGACCTATATTCTGCTGCTACTCAGTCAAGTTCCTCACCAGCTTTATCTGTCGAGAATAGTTAAAGAGGTTTGCTTCCTAAAATCTAACACCAGTAAATGATAGTCTGATTTCTTTATTCCATACCACAGCTATGAGTTTGCCACTATAGGTGGAAATCAAGAGATCATAGCTTTTCGTCACTGACAAAATTTTCCTGACATAAAACCTCATGATAAAATAATTTCACAAAGTCGAGATAGTGGTTTGTAACTTGATAAGGGTATCTGCGTCACACATAACTTGGCAAAACATAATTTGATAAGAACATAATTGCTTTAGGTTGTCTTAACATAATTTTCAATTCATGGTATATGTCTTAGTAGTTTGGGGGCAGGTCTAAGTTTTCAAAATAGTTGTAATAACCTATATATAATGGTTAAATATTAATTCAAAATACGAGTCTCAAAACATGCTTACGGGTATACTTACAATTAATTTGGAAAGATGATGTTCATTGGCCTATGCTTGCAGGTATTGGTTGAGAACCCTGAAAGTAAACATGAAGAAAAAATAGAATAAGGACTCTATAAGTAAGGGCCTAGCCAAGGTACTTATGCAATTGTCTTTGGTAAGGCCTGACTGAAAAGTAGCTGGAATGCTATCCACGAACTCCACATGAAAATCTTAGCTCCATAAGTTTCCAGTTGAAGCAGGTGCACCTCTGTTTGTCTTTCTGCTCAGGAAAAAAAAAATCCTATGTCAGTTTGATATTGTAAGTGAACTGGCAAAAGTCTACATCACATGTTAGGCTGAGCCATCATTTCATATAAGACAACTGTTGTTTGTTCCATAGACCCAAAGAGGATATTAACCTATGGGAAAGAAAATAACACTTGACAATCATCATTTAAATGTCCCTTATCATAGCAGTATCAATTTTGTACTCATTTATTTTTGAATGTGAAGTTAAAAACAAATATTAGCTACATTTTTAAAACAAACTCTTAGTAATTTTAATTTCTTATTTTAAACAGGAAAAGTTTCTCCAAGCACTACAAACAGGACAAAGATGTTTTAAATACAGATACTTTCTTAAAATACAAGCAAATATTTTTGGTGAGCCAAGTAAAATGGAGTGAAGTAGATACCATTAAAATTATGAAAAATATATAGAAAATATTCTGTGATTTGAGCTTATTAAAATAATGAAATTACAGACCTAGCAACATAAGTTGGTATGAGTAGTTTAAAAATATGTAAATTGCAAATTTTAGTTACAATTTTAAGAAATTTGATGTGATTATATTTCACAGTATCCAAGATCGAATATATTATAGCAATAACTTACTCTACCTCTCATTCCTTATGATGGTGGTACAACAAAGGAGTTGTGAGTAAAAATAGGAGAAAAACAACCTGAATAAAAATTTCCCTTCTTATCTTAATTTTATCTAAAAATACATTTAATATTGATAAATCTGTATGACTACCTTTTGTCACTTCGAGAAGTTAGTGTAAAGATTCATTGCAGCGACTGTGACAATAAATGTTCAAAATTAAGATTCTGTTATATGGGAACTTTAAAATATTTAAAATAGAAAAATCAATTTCTTTGGGGGAAAGGTGCATAAAGCTTATTCTCCCTAACATATTTCAGTAGGCAGAGATACAAAGTTAGCTATTTTCAAGAACAGTTAAGAATCTATGCATAGTGAAGATACACTTGTTGTCGATTTATACGATACAAAGTATAGATTGCACTGCAACAAAGAATATCACCTCGCTACACTGTAGTAATCTACTCCACCTGTTGCAGCTCCAATTTAATTTAACTCATGGAGGGACTATTTCTGGTTTTGATCACACAACTGCGGCAAATGGAATAGCTGCCCCCTAGTGGTCACATGTGACTACTGCAGCCAGAACAATGTGATGTGATGTCATTGTTAGCATTTTTTATTCAGTTTTCCCTCACATGGAAAATAACATAATCGTCTAAGGTTTTTTGAAAAGTATTTATCTGAAACTTAGCAAGCAAAAATATTTTCTGATCTGTCTGTTTCAGATTTTTAAAAGGTTAATTCACTAAAGTTAATTCTTTTCTGAGTGTATCCTTCCAGCCTAATCACGACATTTTCTTTGTTGTTTATTGTTTGAATAGAATTACGTAGCCCAGGCTAGCCTCAAATTTATGGCATTTTCATGTATCTCTCTCTCATGACAGGAATACTCCACTGTGCTCTCTGCCTCATGGCTCACATCCTTCTTTATGGTAATATTTTCATCTATCAACATATCTTTCCCCTTCAGCTAACTATAAGTTTCAGACACATTTTATGATGCATATATCAAGTCTTTGATCTCCCCTTACCTTATTGAGCTACTACAATTTTTAAATTCCCACAATAAATTTGATTTTTGGCAGTGCGAGGTGGTCCTGAGCACAACCGTGTTTTATATATTAATACAAATACATGTTTTAAAGCACACATTTTACAGTTCTCCAAGTCTCATATAATTGCTTTTGACACGACTTATAATTGATATATAAAGTGACATAGAGGATAATTCTGTGATTATTTAAGAGGTTTTACTCAACATTACACAAGTTATTGCCAATATTGAGACCTGAGCCAATGGATGCTAGCATCACAAAAGAGCTGAATTCACTTCTCTGTACATTCCCAGATTATCATAGTCATCTAAGGAGGAAACTTCATCCGTTTAGGATAAAAGGAAGACCACAACGAGACGGCTTATTTGGGTATAGGCAAACAACAGCTATAACGAGTGCTTTAACCTATAAACAAACATCTGCCCATTGTGAAACAGGTACTTTTGATAAAAAACAGCTGATTTTGTGAAAAAGCATTGAGTCCTCTCTTGGACCCATAAGATAATGGACGGCAAAATAAAAGTCTGATATTTATATTGTCACTTTGTGTGTTTGCCCTTTATTTTGGTGGAAGGCACAGAGATAAGTCATTGTCCCAACACTGTTGCCACCTTGGATTCCAAGAAGAATAAAACCTTACATGACAGACCTCTGCCAAATGTACAACATCTTGCACATTTTTCTATCCATTTGCTATTAATAAATAATGATTTCCTCGCTTTTCAATATGAACTGAGATCTTTAAGGATTCACACATTTTTTTTTTATTTGGAGAAGCCATTATATGATGTCTATCTCCTGACTTGTGTTCCAACTCAGGCCCAGAGAACGTTAGATCTGAACAGATACTGTATAAGTGTTTGACTCATTTTTGAACTGGTAGGCTGTTTGGCTGTTTGTTACTCCAGGTGCCGTGGAAAGTGTTCTCCCAGCCTTTGTACTTTGAACCCTGACTTGGCTTTTTATCAGTTCTCTCCATTTCTATTTCCTGATACTTCTTTCTTTTGGGGCTTTCCCCTAAACATTTTAAGCTTCTTTGCTTTTTCTCTAATACTTTCCTGTCATGAGGCCATTTGTTTGCCATCTGCCTGAAGTGCATGCCAGTCTAAAGGGCATGGTCTTTTTTCTTTATCTCCTCCATTCTCTCCTCTTGGGTGGCTGCCATGGCTTTATAGCTTTGATTTTTTTCTTTTAAATTCTAATAAAACTTTCCTTTGTTCTTGCATCTGAATCCATTCTTAAATTGTTTTATTAATGAGACTAAAAACCTAAAAAGGACACATGATTTCTCCTGTGTCAATATAATGATAGATGAAATAATGTTTCAATATAGTACTAAGCCCATCCTGTATATGTAAGGTATTCATACAAATGAATGGCAAAATAGTCATAGAAGGAAAGAGGTTTCATTTTATAATTTTTTACCTCAATTCATAGTTTTTTTTTCACATTGTGATTGTATATTTACCATACTCTATAGTTCAGAGGCATTGCTTTAAAAAATGACTGAAGGTCACTGATTTGTTTCCTTATGAAAATGACATAATGGATTAAAGAGGGACTTCTGTAGCTAGTGACTCATGCTTGTATTTGTACATTTTTGAGGGATGTAATTTATAGAGTAAGCATCCAGTCATGAGCTGTGTCAGACGTCAGTTGCTCAAATTAAAAAAAATCAAAGCTTACATAAGTCTACGTGGCCAATCAACTAATATAAGTTTAATATAAGCCTCAAAGATTACTCTTTTCTTCCTGCTGTGAATATGTATGCATATGATGCATAACACAAACATAATTGCATCTTTTGTGCTCATGTCAGTAATAATAAAAGTCATAGTCTTCAAGGTATTTACATATTTGTACTAAGTTTCTAATTTTTAAGCCAAGAATGCAAATGTATTTTTTGTTCATTCTGAATATATTAAGCATTATGTGATTCTCAAGGACAGTATGATGCAGTCAAAATTTTAAAAGCTTTCTCTTATTTTGTCACACAGGCAATGTACTATGTGGGAAAAGAACCCGAACTCAGAGTTAAAAGAATAGAATTTTCTCTATGGCTTCTGCACTAATAATAACTATTCATGTTACCAAAAGTTAATCAAGAACCACTTTTAATCTTACTTTAGGCATCTTTAAACATAATCAGTAGTGGCCAGAAAGGTGTCTTTGTGGGTAAAGTACATGTAGTATAGGCCAGCTAGCCTGAGGCCAATCCCTGCAGTCCACATAGGGGTGGAAGGAGAGGATCAAAGGCAGAGTGTTGTCCTCTGACCTCAGTGAATGCTCAGACCTGTCCCACACAAACCTCGCTCTTTCTCTTTCTCACTCTTCTCTCTCCTCTCTCTTTTTATCCTTTCTCCTTCTTGCTCCCTCTCCATCTCTCTGTCTGTCTCTGTCACTCTCTCTGTCTCTCTCTCTCTCTCTAACAGACACACAAGAACATTACATTGATGTTTTAATTTTCAAAAACCCATACACAGTATGGAATCACTCAAAACTATGAGAATACTTTAATTCCATTGATTTATTATTATGTTTAGTAAGTAATTCATGGTTACTTTCACTACATCATCTATATCTTGAAAAAAATATGAAGTATCTTGTTAATATTACTAAAAATAATCTAATAAAAAATAAATAGCCTTTTGGTATCAGAAATTAATAGTTACAGGCAACTGATTATATCATAGTCAAATGTTCAGCTCATTTACATGCCAGTACTGTTTCCTAACTATATGTATGACATCTATTTAATACTTCTTTACAGCATTATATCTTGATATTTGTTGCATACCAGTATAATTTGTGGCAGTGATTTAAGTAGGGAGGGAATGGATATCAAATTATGCTTTGACAGTTGTATGACTCTAAGCACAGGTTCTGTATTTTCTGTCATGTTCTTATGACCTGAAGTAAATCAGGCTTCAAAGATATGTCTCCAATGATCAAAAAAGGCACAGGAGTCACAGTTTAAGATCTTAGTACAGAAAACTGAATAATTACTTCAAAATTATTTTATATGAACACAAAAAGTGCAATTTTAGACTCATAAAATGGCAAAAAAATCTAACTATGGCTTTCATGGGAAAGTAATTAGAAATCAAAAGGGAGCTATGATGGCAGCCATGAACCAAGTATAAATGGCCTTTTCTTCTCTTGTTTCTAGTGTCTATGTCACCCGCAAAGATACAAAATCAGAAAACTTCTAACATGGGGGTCAGAAAAGGTGGTATGAAATGGAATAATGGCCTCTAGTTAGTTAGTTGAATAGATAGATGCCCATGACCATCTTTGTCCTTTGAAGCCTTTACACACTAACCACCTATATATCCCATATAAATCTAATATGTTTTATGAACCAGAAATTTTCTAGTCATGAAGTTCCATCTTAGCCAGGAAGTTAGCAACACTGATGTTAAGCAAGATATTAGTAAATTGCTATTGAGAATTCTCTATTGTAAAGTGATTTTGGAGTAAAATAATATATATTAATTTTTTACTAGTTTTCTACAGAAAGAAAGGGAGGTTTAAATCTAAGGGTCAGTGCTATGTATATTATTATAACATCATTCAACAATAGTATATAATATTGCGATATTGTAAAATATTGAAAGCATCTTCTGATACATGGGCCCTGAATTTCACAGTAAATATGAATAGGCTAGGGATAATAGGTATAAGAGAAAATAACAAGTTGAAGCATTTTTGGAAAATTAGAAGCAGCAATCAAACTGCACTTCATTGACTTTGAAGAAACCTTACTTGGCTAAAACACAGTGGGATGGCTGGTATCCCAATTTATTCTACAGAAAGTGATTTGGTTTTTATTAAGGTTTTTATTAAAGACATATTGCTCATCAATCAGCTATGTTTATATAACCTTTGACCACATTTAAATGAATGTCTCCTCTTCTGCAGAAACACATTTATCATTTATTTTAATCATTTCTATCCTGTCTCTGTCTCTCCCACTCCCTCACCCCCCCACACACATACACACTCAAAACTCTATATAACTTTTGTTTTAATGATGCCGGAGATGAAACTTAGAGCCTCACAGATTAGACAAACACTGTACTGCCAAGAACACACCAAGCCCCTACAATTTCTTATATTTTTGGTTGTGAGCCTTGCCTTTAGTGGCTGAGCCATCCCTCCAGCCTACTTCCAAATTTTCTTAATTGTGTCATTTATTTATTAGCACCACCAAAATTTCTGTGAAGCTATCCATAACATAGAAGGCAGAGAAATAGTGGAAGTCCTATGTAATCTTTAATGAAATAGCATGGTATTGTTTCTTTTTTATTTATTTTTTTTTACATTTCAAACATAGTTTTCCTTCCTACCTCTCCTCCTGCCCTTCCTCATCTTCCCTGAACTAACCTTCGATTCACTCTTCCTAATGGGTAAGGTCTCCCATAGGAAGTCAACAAAGTCTGGCACATTAAGTTGGGACAGAAGCATAATATTGTTTTCATCTGTTTGTACGATTAAGTGTATGATCACAAATATAACTTTTCAACTTATTTACTATTAGCTGTCTTATTTGCATAAGTGATACTAAAATATTGGCCCTAATTAGTTTGTGGTTAAGTTGAAAATAAAATAAGAGCACATACTGAAACTATATAACCATATGTAAATGGTATTACTATGTAAAAAGAAGAGCTACAACTAATAATGATGCTATGTGACTATTTTTTTTTAAGCACTTTTAGCTTTGTGTTGTTTTTCTTAGAAAATAAATGAAATAAATGTAGTCTAGAACATAAGGATAGAACTTTGGGTGAAATTTAACTCTATAATTAATTTTTAAAATTGCAAGAAATAGAAAATATTTGAAAATAGATTGGGTATGGTGGTGCATATATGTAATCCCAAAATTCTGGAGTGAGTGATAGTGAGAATCATGAATTTGAGGGTTGCTTAGTCTACAAAGTGAAAGGTAGGTCTAAGAAAAACAAATTTGGGTGTGTGTATACATAATGCAAATTTAATATAAATAGATATTAGGAAGAATATCATAAATGTACCTGTTATGTAATATCTAGTAAAATGAAGGAATATAAAATAACTCCAACTTTCTTTATTACTATGGATCACAATTATATATGTGCAAAGGTTGGCAATATGAATCCCTGCAATTTTGCTCTTGTTAGAAATAACATTGTGTGAAGAATTCTGGTTCATTTAACTTTACCTTTTTGACTTCTGTGTGTTTAACACATTTCCAGAATTTAAAAAGTTTTCTTAAAACCATCAATTTCTCTTCCTAAGGCATCAGGTTATGTATACATATAAAAATGACTAGAATTTATGTGTGTGTGTGTGTGTGTGTATGTGTTGACAAAGTCTCATGCAACTTAGGCAACTGAACATGCTATATAGTCAAAAATGACCCTGAAACTCCTAATCCTCTTGCCTAAGACCTTCATGTGTGCTAGCTAAATGCTTTTTACTGATCTGCCTAGGAATTCCTCTTTGACAAGGAAAGGATACAGAGGCTCATTAAAGCCTAGCACTCAAGTCACTTAACTCTTGATTTTGCACCTTAAAACCTTTTCCACAGTGCCTGTATTTTCATACATTAATTCTCAGTCAAAACATTCAATTAAGTCATAATATATAATGACCTATGCATGTAAGCATGAATTAAATACAATCTCTATCTGTGTATATATGACCTGATAAAAAAGATAGCTAGTACTCAGCTTAAACTCCAAGATAATGCTTATGCAATCTTTGATATCATGCCTAGCAGATAGTCACACTGAATTTTAAAATATTAAGTTAAAGGCAATAAACAAAAATAAAATAAAACACAATAGGCTAAGTGCCTAGTAAAATTGAAATAGAAAATTTGATAATTTTATGTATGAAATTAGATGATCTTTTACTGTGATCAGTGACTTTTTCTATATTGTGTATATAAAATTATAAAACACTACATTTTAACCATTATTTTTTATTTTATTTGGGTTTTAAGTGAGATAGGTTCTTGCTATGTACTTCATAACTTGATTTGTAACACAGTCTGGCTTCCAACACACTACTCTCCTGCTGCAACCTTGTGATACTCTCCTGCTGCAACCTTGTGACTACATGGCACACACCACCATGCCTGGCATTGCCTTATTGGCTTTATAGTCAGCAAAACAGCTTTCTTCTCCACACTTTGTAGCAAAACTGTACATTTCCCCTGAACTAAGTCCGAGAATTAGTCTGCTGCCGTTCCTGAAGTCCTACCTTACCAGAAGCTCAGGACTCTACAATTTACCTGGTGCCCACTCTATTTATTCTTGGCATTTCACAATTAGTTTGTCATTTTATTGCCATTGACCCTGTAAATACTCTGCATTATTTGTGCTTTGTGATCAAAGCCGAGTATGTGTTCAGCTCAAAATTGGAGTGGAGATATTTTTTCTTGCAGTGACAGATAAAGAATTAACAATAAGACTCTACAATCACAATGGCAATGAAAAAAAGAAGTGGTACGTCTCAGAAAAACGGGTCAGTTACATTTTCCTCTCGTTTATTCTGAGGGGGCGAATAGAAGGAAGAGAATTGCCTTTTCTGAATGCTAGTTTCTTTTGTGAAGTTTTATATAATCCACATGTTAGCATCTATCAATCATCGAAAATAGCATTGGCGATACACCAAGCCCTTAAAATAATACTTGATGAAATTACATTATTCTTACATATTATTCATCTTATAGTTGACTAATTTGGAATATATATTTGATAAATATGAACAGTATATTTTATAGATTTAATTAAATAAAATTTAGAAAACTGGTTGCTGTTTACTAATAGATATATTTTATAAATTGAGATAGTCTGTTATCCAATGAAAGGAAGAAAAGAATCGTCCTACCTTATGAATCTATTATATATTGGCTACTTAAATAAGATCTGGAAGAACAAGAACCATGCTATCAATGAATAACAATTTTACAGCATAAATATATTTTGTATTTCCATTTGCAATTATTTTAAAGTAGATATGTAATGAAAGGATAAAAACAATTCTATCAATAAAACTATTCATTATTGCTTCCTTAAACTATAGGTCTAAAAATATTGTTATAATAGTACCAGATCCTTTGGATTTATTTCACATGAGCATAAAAGTATAAAATTTTCCCTCAAGTTCTTTAAGTTCATTTATGAAAGTGTAGAGTATGAGCATTATAAACTTCCAGAAATCAATGGCTAATCAAAAAATAGAATGATATATGAAAAATCTATAAATCATAAAGCTAACTTTAAATGTTTAAAATTCAAAAATCTACACATTCATGATCTTATCACTGCAAGCAATTTAAGAATAGCAACTTCTGATATCCTATATAGAAAAGAGAAACAATTAGACCTTCTCATCAACTCTCATCACAGAAAGAATGTGGATCATTGAGATAACTAGTTGAAGGTCAAATAATAACAAAGTTATGCAGCAGATCTAAATGTGTAACTGGACCTACACACTAAGCACATGCTTAACACCTAGAAACAGTCAGCCAAATGGTCAAACACACATGCACACACACAAATAGCATGTGTGTATTTCTCTGTAAAATAGAAAATAAAACTGTATTTTAGAACTAAACTTTAGTTAATCTAAGACTTGTAAATCTTTACTTGTCTAAAATTCAGGGAAATAATAGTGCCTGATACTTGATTTCTTAGATTACAGAACATTGATTTCTTACAATTGGCAACATAATCAATGTAAATTTGCTAATTGTTTCCATATTTTAGACAAAGGCTTCATTATATATAATTGCCAGTTGGAAAAAAAATGCTTCATGTGGTAGAATATGACAAACCTGGAAGACCACATAGACCTAAGGAATATTTGGTAGAATAAGATTCACACCAGTATTTCAATATTTTCTAATGTTTCTCTAATAAATCTAATGACCTTCTATTATTCTGTTTATGCACTTCCAGCATTTTAATTTTCCTGTTTGAATCGCAAGTACTCAGCTTTCAAAAAAATGACCAAATATGATTGATTTATGTTGCAGTGAACCTAAATACAAACCATATAAATAGCTGTAAACATAGATGTAGTGTACATAGGTTCAGTAGAGTATACATAGGTGTAGGAGCCACTGAACCATGTACTTATTTTTCTATATGCTATTTTCCTGATCTCATTTTTGTTTGTTACAATTCCGTAATCCCATGAAATCTGCTTTCTTTTTCCATTTTTGAGAAAAGAACTTATCATTTTTGAATAATGGTCTTGCATTAGCCCAAGTAGACTTTGAACTTAAAATCACCTTGCTCCTGAATGCTGCTATTAAGACCTCATAATTCACAGCCATGTTTCCCACAGTTGCTTAATTCTCAGTCCTCCAGCACCAATGTTTCTAAATTATTTGATCTGTTTTTAAAAAAAAAACTGATAGCTAAATCTGCATGAAATGTTATGTGCCCATATTTTTGCCTTGGCAGGTTTTAAGGGAGAATGTCAATAATATCTTCAGATTTATAGCCACCTGTTCAGAGCCTAGTGATAATAGTACAAAACAATGTGTAACACAAACAACAAGAATTTACTGTGTAATAACGTGGCCACTATATTCAAAAGTACCTGCTTTCAGGCTTCAGGTTGTTCACTACAGTTGAGTATATTATTTCACCTCCTTGCATGCTCCAGTTTGCCAATGTGCGAACTTGGGCAATGCTATTACCTTCTCATGGGACAGTAGTGAGGCTTAAATGAAACCTCTTATACATGTGTACTATGTATTATGCAGCAGTTTTCAGTTAATCATGTCTGCTATTATCAACATCCTTTATTATATCTTAAGAAGAATAACTACTTGCTACCTTGATCAAGTCTTCTTGATTCAGTTGTAGGGAGCTGTACATAAAAACATTGAATGAGTATTGATTCCTGATCTAAAATAGGAGATATGTGAGTTTCAAACAAACTTTTAAAAAAAAAGATGTGAATACAAGACATTTAGTTAAGGGCATTTACTAATAACATTAAAGAAAAAATATGTTTTTTTGTGAAAATAAATCAACATGGCCACTGTAGCTATGTAATCCACTAATATTTTTGTCTGGACATTAGCTTCATAGCATTTCGTTGTTTTTAGTTTTTACACTCCTTGCACCCCAAAGCCTGCCATTACTGACTAATACATCTTGGAACCCTCATGCTCCCTGCTGCACTGCCAGTCCAACTGACTCATCTTCTGTAGGAGGCCAAACACACTACTCACATTTTTTTTTCCTCTAAGGCCTGCCTAATAACCTACTGCAATAATTTTGGTTGCTTCCAAAGAGACTTCAACTCTTTTTCTTTTATAGATTTGTTCACTACTTTGATGAGAAATGTGCTCCCTTTCTTGTTCCCCAGAAAATATCTTCTACTTGCTATCCTGAGTAAGGAGAATGTTTAGAAACTTGGGATAGATGAAATGGCTGACCACCTAAACATTTTCAGTTTTTCTGCATGTTCCAAAAGAAACTTGATGTGAGGAGATGTATACTTATGAACTCATAAGGATACACTTTTGTATGACATTCAGCATATTAATATATGGCTGTTGTGTGATAGTGCAGTTCTCAAAGCTTTCTGATAGCTACAGTACAGTTATGCATCATTAATATGCAATGACATTGTTAGCCTTTTAAGTGGACATTTGGAGTTAAATGAAAATACTACTAAAAGAAAAGAAAAATATTCCTGAATGTATGATTTCAAGTGATACAAAAGGCCATGAAGGCAGTTTGTGGGTCAAAAGGTTTTTCTAGTTCTTTTCTAATTAGACCAGGCAACCAATCATCTATGAATCAGGGTTACCTTAATTATAATACTAAACAGCAGTTAGTTGTATACAAGTGCTGTAACTTGAAAGTATTTTTAGAATAGTGTAGATGGCACAGACTTAAACATGTGGAAAGAGAAATCGGCAGAAAGATAAAGCAGAGGTGAGTGCTGGGTAGTGGGACTCAAGCTCAGCATTCCAGCTCTTGTACATCTTGTTTGAAATCCTGCTCAACTATTCTAATTGCTCATTAAAATGCCTGCTAGTGGCCAGTCAAATGATGGTGCATCTTAAATCCTCGGTTGGTTCTAACGCTGAGTGTGTGAAATGGAGATTACTAGGCTGTTCTGCAGTTACGTTCTCTCTATGTAGAGAAATCTTAAAATGTTTTTCTAAGGCAGTGACAGAGAGATTGAACATTAATTAGGCTGATACCTGGTGATTTTCTTCTGAGATTCAACAGTACAATACACAGAAAAAAATGACATAGGTGTTTTATAATGATGACAAATGATAATATAAAATACAGTTTTGCAAAATAGTTAAAAAGTATATTATAATGTTCACAACAAACAAGTAACATTAATTTATTATACCACTATATATTATATTACTATGTGTTATTATATTACAATAATATCTTTTTTTCCCTTGAAACAAGAACACCCAAAATGTCCCCTTTATTGTGATCCAGGGCAGCTTTTACAGGCTTTCCTTGACCAATGGCCATGCCCTAACCCTCAGCTGCAAGCCCACCAGAAACCACTCTCCTGCCATCAGGAACTCCTGAGGGTCTCGTGCTCAGAGCAGCTGCAAGCACAAGAAAACAAATTTTTTACTCTGGCAGGCGGGGGTGGGGGACATCATAGGAAATTCAGGGTCTGGGGGGTCCATAGTTCCCAACAAAAAGGTAGGAGTCTAAACCAGGACACCTGTGTCTTTGTCTGTGCCCGTCTCCCGGCCGTGCTGCAGCGGCTGCCCGCGTGTGCTCCTTCACCAGGAATGCCCCCTTCAGTCAGCTCTATACTGAAGCTCCGGGCGAGGGGGTCTTCCTACTTTAGACTATGTATATTTAAAGGTTTGTTTATTTAGTATTTCAGGTGTCTGTGCACCACGTGCGTCCTTAATGACCCCAATATGTAGTCAGATTTTCACAGTTGGCTTGTGGCTACCAAGCCAATTAACTAACTAAGCATTTATTTCATTAGACATTATGCTTTCAAGGATGCTCTACTAAAATATTCTCAACACAAGAGTAGTGTATCCTTGTTTCTTGAAGGATTTCACTTCTATATAAGTGAAGTGGCAAGACACATGTTCATGATACTAACCAAATAGTCTGGAGACTAAGGAGCCATTAGATCCTGAAACTTAATTATTGTTTTGAAGCAGGGCTCTGCAAACTACAAACTTCAGTCTCAGGCAGCTGAAGACACTTCATGCTGGTGACTGATAATCTCTACCCTATATTCTGTTGGTTTTGTGCTTCCTTTATTTGAAAACATATATGGCTTTTATCTGGTGAAATTAAAATGAAACAGGAAGATAGTGAGGATTCAGTTAGCTTTCAGACTATTATTGAGGTTTGGGTATTTATCAGATCAGCCAAATTAAAAAATATCCCTAAACAGTTAAATTCCAAACAATATTGAGAACACTGCAAACCTAACAGAATGTCAAGAGTTTATTTTTTAGAGGGGAAATCTACTGTCTTCTATAGTATCAGTGCTCATATTTCTTAAATTCCTAGCAGATTAGTGGCACATTGTCACAGGTATCCAGCTTAAAATTAGGGCATTGGTTTTTGCAATGCCGGAGATCAAACATAATGTTTTTTACATTCTAGGCAAGTGCTCTGTTGCAGCCCAGGACCTTCAGTTTTTATTTCTGTTGCTGGAGAAATAGATATGTTCTTCTCAGGTAACCGTGTAAGCACAAAGAGGTACTTTGTGCTTCCTTGCATTAATCTATGAGAAAATGTTTGGAAATTGGGGAGAAAACTGGCTGGTATCAATAACATTTGACATACAATTTTCTTATAATGATGCTCTGAAGATATTATGAAGTAAAGCATATATGCAATACTCTTGAATCCCTGCCTGGCATCCAGAAGGTTCTCAAAAAATCAGTTTTCATGATCTTCTTTTTCCTGTGAATTCATGCTGCGTCAAAGCCTATTATGTTATTACCTGAAAAAGTCATCACTGCATCCATGACAATTTTACATGGCAGAAAAAAGAAAGACAACAGATAAAGGGTTAACAGAGTTCCATCTGCTTTGCTGTTAGAAAGCCCCTATCAGTGTTGTTGCAAACACCCCAATCCTACCTGGCCACTGCATTCACAGCCTTATTCACCTTCCGACATATGGGGCTTGAGTTGGGCTCGCTGTAGCAGATGATAGGTGCTATTAGGAGAGAAATGATGTGCACAGAGCACATATTTTTTTTCACTTTTCAAGAAGACCAAAAGAACAAATTTAGTGAATGAAAAACACAATTAAATACCCTATGGTCTACATCCTAAATGTATAGGGGGCAAAAAAGTCCCTACCTATAGGGTGGGGTAGGGAGTTGGGGATGATTTCCCAAAATAAAGGTGCCAAAAAGTATACTTCTCTTAAAGGGCAATATTGCACGTGTGTGTGTGTGTGTGTGCATGTGTGTGCGTATGTGTGTGTATGAGATAGAGAGAGAAAGAGAGAGAGAAAGATGATGCAAAAGAAATGAAGAAGTAATTTTTCTGCGATGCATGTTAATTATCCATTCTCATTGTCATTATGTAGTCAACTCCAGGTGATGGTTTATGTATACTGCATGAATGTTTTGTTTATCAGAGTGTATGATTTTATATACACACATATGTATGTATGTATGCATGCATGTATGTATATCATATATATATATATAAACTTCTTATTGAAAAATTTAAAGTCAGTCTTGATATGACATCTTTTTTCACCACTGTTTATATGACGTCACGATGGTCTGCAACAAGCTGCGAGTGCAGATATTACTAACTGCGCAACATTTTCTCCCCCCCCCCCATCAAGCATTTTAGTTCAATCCCATGTTCCCCTAATGGACATTTTCCATGCTTATCCTATTTAAGAGGTAAATGGGAAGGGGTATATATGTTAAGGGAATCAGTTAAAGCTTTTTTTGAATAGGGCAAACTGGTAAATGTTAATGAAGAACCTGCCAGGTACTTGCAGCGATTCTGAACTGAATTAAATAACCTCTAACCGCTGATCTCGCATTCTGTGTTTCTTGGAAGGGCTCTGTCACTTAAAATAAGGGGTCTCGAACATAGTGTGAAGTGTTTGTCACCTTAGTCACCTACTAGCATCTAATAGGAAGCAAGGCGCAAAGGGCTCGACGCAGAAAAGAAACAGACGCATAGACATGTTTTGCAATGACGAACTTTATGTCGCACCAGGAACCAGCAACCTGTTCATGTTTAGCAAATCCGTAGTATGCTGGCAACACTGCTTGTCAGGTTAAGCTGAGCAAAGAGACCAGGATAAGAGGTAGAACTGGAGACTATTTCACAATCCTTTACAAAATATAAAACTGTCGCCAAATGACTTAGGTAAGCTAATAAAAAGGCTCGCTGGATACCCTTAGACCATCCTCTTAAACTTACGTGATCATCAGCAACGCTGTTCATATTCAGCCAGCAGATGTTAGACCAAGACACAGATCCGCAGTGTGTTATCTCCCAGAGTTAACTTGTGTTCACTGAGACCCTCCAAAAACGAGGGTCGGTTTTAACAAGAACATAATAGAGATCATTTGCCCCTCCGTCCAGCCCTGCTCCTATTACTTCAAGCTCTGAGCCCCCATTCCACTTAGCCCGAGACCAATTTCTTAATATGGTGAACAGTTTGTATCACCCCCCCTACTCGATTGCACCTTCCTCAGCCCAACCCCTGGACCAGAGAACCCCCGCGATCAGTTTTACTCCTCCTCCTTTCCATCCCTCCCTGCCCTCTTCCCCCTCCCCTTACTTCTAGAGACCCCACCCCAGTCTTACTCTCACAGCTTTTCCTGAGCGCGAGGGTCCCTTAGATCCTTGCTTCCCTCTAGCGCTTACATCTCAGGTCTTCCAACCTCCTCAAGACTCCCGCTGCTTTTTTAGTGAAGCCTACGTCCTTGTCTCTTCTAGAGACCCCCAGCCTCCCTGCGATCTGAGCGCTCTGAGTCGCTCCCACCATCCTCCCGAACCAGTACGGTCCTGCAGGGTGCAACCATCAGGGACCTGTCTAAGCTCCCTTACCTCATCCTCTGCCTAAACCATTAGGGTCTCAGCTAGTAATGTCGCCCGGGGGGCTCCAACTTACCGCTAGCGTGCAGGAGGAAGACCAGGCAGGTCGCCGCGGCGGCAGCTAGACGAGAAACGGACTCGGCTGCAATCGCCCAGCGGAGCCCGCGGCAGTCGGTGCGCTGCTCTGAGCTGCGCGCCGCAACCTCGCGTCTCAGCAGACGGAAAGAAGGACGGAGGGAGCTCAGCGCGAAGGACAGCGCTGGCAAGTCGACCTCCTGTGGGCAACCTGCGCCCCCCGGAAAGGTTTGGCTGGTATTGTTTCGCTATCCTACTCTAGCATAGTAACTGACACCTCCAGCATCTCCGCGCCAATCGCTTCTTCTTTCTTCTTTGAAGGCCCCTAACTAACTACACTATTCTAAGCGGACAAGACCACCACCGGAGCACCACGACGATCTCCACGACGCCGACGACAAACGATGTTCAGAACGAAGGAAAGTTCATATGCAATGAGGTAAGGGATAGACAGGCCAAAGGAGCAACCAAGATAAACAATCTTGCTGCTCCAAGGGCTCAATCATTAAGATTGGTGCTCCCGAGGAAGCTTCCTCGGTGAGCACCAGAGCGCCTACCCAGAGCCGGTGAGGCTGCACTGGGCTCTTAGGCAAAACCAGGGATGAGGGGAGGAGCCAACGAGGAGCCAAGAATAGCCAATCAGGGCTCAGGGTTACACTGCTCCGGGCCTGTTTGGACCAGAATCTTAGTGCGTCTGGAATCTGCTGGCAGGGAACCCTGAGACCCTGTGGCGTGGGTGGGCAAGTGATTAACTTTATTCATAAGGCACAGGGACCCAGGGAAACTGAGGTCGTCCTTGGCATCAAATAGGAGATGGGGAGAGTCTCAAAATTAGACCCTCAAAGGTTTAAACTTTAGGCACATACTACAGAGAGACAGACAGACAGACAGACAGACAGACACACACACACACACAGAGAGAGAGAGAGAGAGAGAGAGAGAGAGAGAGAGAGAGAGAGAGAGAGAGAGAGAGATACAGACACAGATAGAAAAACAGGGAGACACAGATAGACAGAAGGACACTGAGCGATACAGACAGAATGACAGAATACACAATAAGACACAGACAAACAGAAACAAGCAGACAGGGAGACAGAAAAAGTAACATACAGAAAGAGGCAGAGATATAAGAGTTAGAGAGACAGAGACACACAGAGAAATAGAGATACAGACAGACAGACAGCCTTTAGTTTCTGTGAACACACTTTCAAAGTTCTATAAATCTCACTGATTCTTGAAAATTCTGAGGGTCTTCATTCCGACTCTCAGGCACTCCTCCCTCCCTCAGGAACAACTGACACATTGACAGGATCAAGCCTTAAAGGCCTCAACCCTGTTTGGTGGCTGGCTTCCTTACCCTTGCTCCTACTCTTAAATTCAAAGGGAGAAAGGAAAAATCCTCGGCTTTGAAGACCTCAGAAGGCAGTTTTTAATTCCTTCTTGATGCCATACCACACACCCTGCTGAGGGCTTTGAAATAAACCATGAAGGTAGCTCTTTCAGCTCTCTCAGGGAACTGAAAGCATCTCCAACAGAGTTTAGGGTGTATACTTAGTTGCCCAGCATCTGCAAAGGCTGTCAAGGCATAAATACAAAAGTAAGGTCAGGGAAGAAGAAAAGAGAAAAAAAAGCCTCCCTTTTGATAACTGCTTGTCCACTCAGCTAAAACCCAGTAAGCAAAACTCTTCCCCATTAACTCTAAAGTGCCGCTCGTGGGGCAGGTGCCTGCTGTGTCCAGACTGCAGTGCAGAGGTTGACCCACCTCGCCAGGATGCCCATCAAAATCAAGCCTAGGAGTAGAAATGCTCCGGCAGAGAAAGAGGATAGAACAGAACAGAGTAGTTGTATATGTGTGTGGGCTGGGGTGGAGTATGTGTCTCTGCAGCGTGGACAGCTGCTTGAAGTAGAGACTCTTTCCTCAATGCTTAGAGGAAGCTGAATCAAAACAACAGATCGTGACCAGTGCAACTATTTGGGACCCAAGGACAAAGCAGTAATTGTGTAGAAGAGAATGCAAAAGGTCTGTGTAGTGATTTGAAGGATCAAATGCTGAAAGGAGGGCATCAATCTGCAGCTATGGGACTGTTGACCCCAGTAGCTATAGAAGCTGGGAATAGAGGAAGAGTTGGGAGAGATGGGAAGACTTAGGTTTCCTTTTCATTCTGGGTGCCCTAGTGCCAAATATTGCTCGTTCTGGCTCTAGATTTGTGAGAAGAGCTCTAACTGTATTTCAAGAAGGGAGTCTGAGGATGGAGATTCTATCTTTAATAAATTCGGACACTTTGAAAGGCCTTGAAATTCAATTTGTCCACCACCCTTTTTTTTTTTTTTTTTTTTTTTTTTTTTTTTTTTTTTTTTTGCCCAACACAAGGGAAAAAAAAAAACCTTGTAGTTTGCTTGAAGCATCTGTTGAATGCTCCTGTTTGATGCTTGCGACACAGGTGGCCGCGACAGCGCTGCCAAGTCCGCAGACTGCACCACACTTGCATCTGTAGGATTGCTTTGTTAGTGAAAAGTATTTTACAAAAACAACAGAGAAAAGCGTATGTCTTCTTTTTAAACAAGCACTCATATTTTAAAACTCTTCACGCGTCTTTTTTTTTTTTTTTTTTAATGCTCGCGACTGTGGAAAGCGTTCATACTTTCCTCTCAAGCGCGATTTCTGTTGACTGTGTCGGAGGCAAGAGACGTTTGTATTACTTCAAAGTGGTAATTCTGAATCCTTATGAAATATATACTATGGAAACATAGCTCACTGAGGCCTGGGAGAAAGATACCGTCAACCTAAACCTGGTGGTCTCTTTTGCCAGGTCCCGAGGAAACCAGAGAAGGGAAATTGACCACAGCAAATGCAATTGTAGGAATGAGAGCAACAAGGATGACAGATACTCTTTTTATTCCTTATTTCGCTCTTTAGGCTATTCTCTCCATCTGGGGGGAAAAAGTTTTGACAAGATATAAGTAGTGGAGCTCACTCCTTGATGGGATGGACAGAAAGTTCGCTAGCAGGGCAGAGCGCTGAAAGCGCTCTCAGGCTTAGGAATTTGAATAGCCCGACACCCGCAGACAAGCTTGCCTTTGAGAGGCGCTGTCGCCATGGTCCCGGAGCCGGTGATGCTTAGCCTGAGCAGCATGCAGCCGCATTCTGAGTGCTGATTTCGGATACAACAGCATTTCCACTATCTTGGCGACTGTGGCACATCCATCCAGCCTTACTTCTCTAAGCAACTGCCTGGCGGAGAGTTGCTGATCTGATGAGATTTGGCGATTTGGGAAACACTGGGTAGGGAGAATAAATACATTGCAGAGAGACATTTAGGACTCATGTGAAATTTGGAGAAGTAAATTCTATACAGGCGCTCTTTCAGGGGTCTCAGTTGTAGAGGATTTTTCAGGCAGTGAAAAATCTGAGGCGGGCAGTGCGATGGGATTAGTCTGAGTTTTTATTGTGTTTCTGATACTTCTTCAAGTCTAGGGAAGTTGTGTTTTTTTGTGGGGGAATCATTTAGAGTAAATTCTTCCACTTTGATGCAAATAATAACTGATCCAGGGAACAGGAAGAAACCCCAATACTCACCACCGAGTTTCTTCCCAGGGGATTTCTTTTGTTTGCTATGCACTTCTTTCCAAAATGCTAGGTTTAGAAATTCAGGAAGAATGCAAAGAAATTTATTATTAAGTAAGGAAAAGTTCTTAATCATATGAGATTTTGAGGACTTTCTTATAAATTCCAGCCATGGATAAATTATTAGTCATTATTATATTTTGCTTCTTAACCGGAGAGCCTTATATTCCCAAAGATTGTGAGACAGATTTAAAAAAGAGCATCCCAATTATAGCACGGTACTCCAAGGCAAAGAATTCCTTCCTCAGAACCGAAGAAGTCAAACAAAATTTACCTAGGCAGATTTTGTAATTTCCTTGTTTCCCAGAGAATATAGATGCAAGATATTCTGCTAATCATTTTACCCACAGATACTTTATTCCTTAAAGCAAATTTTAATAGCTAAAGTTTTTTAATCTGTAGTTGTATTAAATAGCATTATTATTATTTTTTGCTTAACCAAAAAAAGAAAAAAGAAAAACAAATCCAGCATCAGATCCCTTTATTGGAACATGTAATGTCTAAAGATAATTCCTTTGTAACATGTAACACAGCAAATGTTTGTTATGTTTTCTCATTCAGAGTCACTAAGTGATAACATTTGTCATATATAGACAGCTTATATACATATACATGAAGTCTTAAATTTTAGTTCTGATTTTTTAAATGACAAGCAGCAGCAGAACTCTATCGCTATGTAGGAAGGCAGGGGGCAGTCTCTGATCATGTCAGTTTTTCTTCCTGTGCAGCTGCCTTTTAGTGGCCTCCTTAGTTTAAGGGAAAATCAACCATCAACTCTGGTTCTCTGATGCACTCACTAAATGGAGAAGAAAACCTAAAAGCCTTTTGAGTGGAGTGCACAGGTCTCAATGACATATTGTTTTTCCATTTCTCGGGCAAAACCAGAAGGTGTCATGTTTAAAAATCTGTGTTCCTTCTTTGCAGCAAATCTCATTGAATGAATTTAACCTCATCTAATATTTTTCTAGTAATGAGATACACAGTGGGGCTTCTAGCAGTACTCTTTTTATTTCATGCTTGAGAATGAGGTTCATGTAGCCTAGGCTGGCCTCAATATTGTCTCGACATATATTTTTTAAAATGATACATTATGAATTCTACTTCGAAGCTAAGAATCTAGAACCTTCAAAGACAAAAAGCTGCAAACTATTTTGATGCCAGTTCCCTGGGCAAATATGCATTGTCTTTTACCACATTCATATTACAAAGAAAGCATTTTATGTTATTGTCATGGATTTTTACTGTAACCTCTTAGAATGAGAAAGGTTAGCATTCTTATTTAAGTTAAAAATTCAAGGTGTTAGTGGATTCTCTTTGGGCTCTTCCTGTTGATGACCATCTGTCCTACCCATACATCCTATTTGATTCTTTTAGAACAGCTCCATCTCTAATTTCAATTCCTGCATTAACTGGACATTTTATCAAGCAACCAAAGGTTCAAGAGGTATCTGCTGAGTGATGAATTTCACTTTCTTGATCAGTACCCAATACCATTACAGTATTTCAAATGAAGTAATCCTTCCTTTCCCCTTTCCTCTCCTCCCTCCTATTCTCCTCCCTTTCTCCTTTACTCCTGCCTTCTCTCCTTCTCTCTCTCCTACCCCCTTCCTCTCCCAATCTTGAGCACTCCCATGTAACCATATACTTTTATTCTTCTCCTTTTCCCCAAATATATCCTAGCAGTGGGTGCAAAGAAGACAAACAGCAAAGATAACTGCTAATTACTGGCATCAGAAGTTAATATTGAAAAGTACAAATTAAATTTTGCAATAACCTGAATACAAAAACTCAAAGCAGTTTGCCAAATTGGCTCATAGCACCAGAAGGTTATGCCAGTTTGGACTGACCAAGATGAAATGTAGTAAGGATGGATGTGAAATGTTATGTGGTACTGAGATTCTCTGCCCAAATTTGGGTCCCAGAATTTGGAAACATGTTTCTAAAAACATGACTTGTTAGATGTTATGGAGATCAAGCCAGCACTTCAGTATGGCTGCTTAGAAGCTTAATTTTACCCTTACTTTAGCAATGTTTATGGAAAGAGTTGGGGTACAACTGAGCTTTGTGTGTTTCCAGACACATTAAGAATGACATCAGAAGACAGGAGTTTATTCAAAAGTAGGCCCAGCCCATGAAGTGCTGGGATAAGTTTTATGAGGAATTAAGTGTCATGATTCCCTATGACCAGGTGAGGATATATTTGGAGGATTTTCTTACCAACAGGAAACTTGCTTGTTTCGTTTCATTTATAGCTTATCCCTCAGTGCTGAGCAGAGTCCTTGTCACAAAGCCAGCATTAAAGAGCATAACACTGGAATTAGTGGCGAAACTCAGTGGCTCAATTGGAGGTTTTTTTTTTTTTTCATTCAGAATTGACTTAAGTTTGAATAAGCTTTTCCTGGATGTAGTGAGTTGTTTAATACCCACATGCTCCTCCCTAGCATAGTAAGTCTCTTAGGGTATGTGTTATAGTGGAGAGCTGTTTGTGAGGAAAAACAATGAATAAAAATTTTATGTTTGTTTTTATGCTAAATTTGGAAATGACCATAAAAGATATTTCTGTTCAGGTTTAAAGGTTTGCAAATACTGGGTCATCTGTAAAATGAAGATTAAAGAAATTATGCATTTGTGTTGACAATAGATTTGGCATTGACGTTGAGAGTGATGCATGCAGGAGATACTGACTTCCAAGGAAAGTATGCATGCAGGAGATACTGCATTGATGTTGAGAGTGATGCATGCAGGAGATACTGACTTCCAAGGAAAGTATGCATGCAGGAGATACTGCATTGATGTTGAGAGTGATGCATGCAGGAGATACTGACTTCCAAGGAAAGTGACGTCTTGGAAGCTTGTTTCATTGAAACAAAAGGTATTATGTTGAGCTACCAATATTTTTAGAAGTCTAGTATACTCTTTAAAATGATCAAAGCCAAAATAGTAGTTTATGATTAAAATGCATAACAAAACATTGCTATGGAAAATTTGAAGTACAAAGAGTGAATATTAGCTTTAAATCAGTGGCTCTCAACCTGTGGGACATAATCCCTTAAGGGGGGGTCAAAGGACTTTTTCACAGGGGTCACCTGAGACCATCGGAATGCACAGATATTTACATTATGATTCATTAGAGAAGCAAAATTACAGTTATGAAGTAGCAACAAAATTAATTTTATGTTTGGGTATCACCACAAAATGAGGAATTGTATGTATCTTAAGGGTCACAGCATTAGAAAGGTTGAGAACTTTCAAAAGCTAAAGAAAATTTATTTTTTGTTAAACTGTGTAATGTGTGTCTATCAATTTAGTATTATTCAATATCTCTGTCTAAAACTCTTGCAATTTGCACTAAGATATTTTCCAACACTAAGAACTGGCATAGAAAAACCAAAGCACAAGTAAAAATGTGTTGGGTAGCTTTTTTTTCACAGCTAACCATTTTGTGTAACTTTATAAATTGGCAGGGGTTTCAGACTACAAAGAAGTCTTTGAATCAAGTTCTAATTGTACTATTGTTTTCTGTCAGAGTGCTACAATTCACCAAGATGTGATGAATTGGAGTGACATTATGGAATATGTTCAAGTCAAGCTTAAAAAGTAGTGTTGAATTTTGGAAATATGCACCTCATCATGCTGTCTTTGTATAGATGAGTGAAATCCTTTGGTTCTCTTCTTTCATAAAAAATCTCAATAGTAATTATTGTTTGGTGTGGGGGGATATGGCTCAGTAGCTAGGAACATTATTCCACAGGTATGAGGACTCTTGTTTGGATATTAGCATCTATATCAAAAAGTGGATATGCTGGCATGTATGCCTGTAACCCCAGCTCTGTGACATTAGACCAAGTCCAGATTTAATGGAGAGAATATGGTGAGATTTTATGATGTCTTCCCATGGCCTCAGCAAATGCACACAAATACATCACACTGTCATACATGAATAAAATGAATAGAGTACTTATTATTCATTATTAATTCAGTGTTGCAAGATTTTTTAAAATATATACTTTAAATTAGGACTCAGAAATAACTTCTGCAAGTCAGTAAGTAATTTTTTCGCCACATAAAGCTGAGTTACAGTAGGTAAAGTCACTTGTTCAGAATGATGTAAAGTTAAGCTTAGTTCAGAGATCTGTTGTTTCCTGATTTCCCCAAGGCTGCAATGAACACACTGCACATTAAGCAGACACATTTTGTAACTCCAATACTTGTGGGAACCTAAAACATCTCAAAGGTAGTAAAGAGCTCTTTAAACAAGAATTTGTTATTTGAAGATAAAAAAAATCAGCTTGAATATTTAAATCACCTTTGAATATTGTTAACAATTTCCTTACAAATGGGATAACAAAAACAAAAGTGAATTTAGCTTATCACAAATTATTGTAATATGGGATTTTCACCTCCTAAAATATCATTTGTTGATATTTTTTTTGTACTTTTGAAAAAGTTGTCTTCCTTCTTATATATTCATTAGATAAGAGCATAAATAAGGAAGCCTATACTTCATTGTAAAATGCTTACAAAAATCTTGAACATATAATTTTAAGTAATAATTACCAAAACTACATTGTTACATTATTTTTCTTTTTTGATATCTAAACTTTCCATGGAAAATAACATAAGCAAATGAACTAAGCTAATCCATTTGAATACCATGGCTTAGAAACTCCATATCTCATGAAAGAACATCTGTATACAGGTGAGGGTTTTTCAAAACCCTTCACATCTACCCTCTTTTAAACTCACTGTATTGGAAAATTCTAGATATAACAAAAACAAACTGGTGTTAAAAACATAGTATCACCTATAGCTTAAACATCAAAACAACCTCATCATTTGGTCCATCATCTTCAGGATTCTGACCAATAGAAATTGTAAACTGTTCATGCTGGGTGGTGGTGGCGCACGCCTTTAATCCCAGCACTCGGGAGGCAGAGGCAGGCGGATCTCTGTGAGTTCGAGACCAGCCTGGTCTACAAGAGCTAGTTCCAGGACAGGCTCCAAAACCACAGAGAAACCCTGTCTCAAAAAACCAAAAAAAAAAAAAAAAAAAAAAAAAAAAAAAAAAACCTGTTCATTAGTTTCCCAGGCCACCCAGACACGAATAATCACACAGAAACTATTTTAATTACAACACTTTTTGACCAACAGTTTAGATGTATGCCTACATAGCTCTTATATTTTAAATTAGCTCATTTCTATTAATCTGTGTATTGCCACGAGGCTGTAACTTACAGAAAGGTTCTGGTGACGTCTTTCTCTGTTAGCAGCTACATGGTATCTTTTTTGCTTTGCCTACTCTCTCTATATGTGTCTCTTCCAGCCTGGCTATAATATGTTCTGCCATAGGCCAAACGTATTATTCATTAGGCCAATTTTATTCATTAACAAATAAGAGCAATGCATATACAGAAGGACATCCCACATCAAGAAATTATTTGACTGGTTAACAAGGGACCAATCACTTGTTCTATTGATAAAAACTTTTAATCATTTTATAAGATTTTATTTTTGTTTCTTTTCACCATGACATGTTTTTGTAGAATTTAGATATGTATTATTCTTTAGCCTAAAGCCATTGGTTTACTGACTTCTGCTAGATTATTGGAAATGCACTATCCTTAAGGAAACATTTCCATGCTCAGTTTGCAGATGTTTCAATGAGGTTGAACCGCCAAATATATTTTAATATTACATCAAACTGATCATTTTCCTCACCAATAAATGCAAAGTGCTCCATCTCTCCAGGATTCAAAGGTAAAAGAAAGTTCAGTCATTATGATGCTCTGAAAGCAATTTATAGAAAGTGTACTGTCTTAAAAAATCCATGACTACATTTAGACCCATTCACATAGAAATCCTTCATCTTTACAAGTAGAGCTTAATTGGAAGCAAAAGCCCACATAGCAATGTCTATTTGACTATCAACATTTAGTAACAGTCCAATCATGAATTAAAAAAAATCCCCAAACAATGTTCTTGTTGTGTTTATTTGCAGTTGTTTCGGTTCACACTTGATTCAAATATCCTCAGTTTTCTTTCTTCCTTTTTCTGTTCTCTCATGCCCTTCCTCTTCTCCTCTTTCCATCCCCCTATTTTCTCTAAGTAGTCACTTCTTCTTCCAAGGCATACATATTGTACCACATTTTCTAGTTCCTCCTTCCCAATCTTTTAGACCTTTTCCTATCCATGTTTCTACCATATGGCAGATAGATAGATGATAGATAGATAGATAGATAGATAGATAGATAGATAGATAGATAGATAATATATCTTTATGAGTCTAGTTTTTTGGTTAACATAATAATGTATGGGTCTATTCATTTTCTTGTGACAGTCATAATTTAATTATTGATGGCTAAATAAAATTCCCTTGGGCATTTGTACCGTATTTTCAGTATCCATTCATCTGCTGATGGGTGTCTTGCCTGTTTCCATATGTTATCTATTATGAAAAGTACAGCAATAATCATGAATACAGGAGCATTTCTGCTGAATGCTGGCATGGGATCCTCCATATATAGCTGGGAAATTTTGCTTTTATTTTTATGGAATCTCCATGTGATTCCCATAGTGAGTATACCAATCATTCTCCCATGAGCAGATGTAATGACTTTTCTTTCCCCACATCACTACTGTTT
>NW_004949132.1:1412452-1442163 GCF_000317375.1 Microtus ochrogaster
TTCTTTCTTTCTCTTTATTTTAAGAAGATTTATGTTATTCTGTGTGTGTATGAATGTGTGTTTGTGTGTGTGTATTCCCACACAAGTGTATCAGATCCCATGGAAGTGAGGTAATTATGAGCTACACAGTATGGGTGATAGGAACCAAATGCTGGAAAGAATAGCCAGTGTTCTTAACTGTGGAGTAATCACTTCAGACACTTTTTGTTTTCTTGAAGATAGCAAAATCATTTTCAATTAGTACTTCTCTGATTGCAAAGGAAGTTGAAGAATTTTTCTGGGCGGTAGGGGCACACTCCTTTAATCTCAGCACTTGGGAAGCAGAGGCAGTCAGATCTCTCTGAGTTAGAGACCAGCCTGGTCTACAAGAGCTAGTTCCAGGACAGGCTCCAAAGCTACAGAGAAACCCTGTCTCGAAAAACAACAAAAAAAAAAAGTTGCAGCTGAAGAATTCTTTAAGTATTTACTAGTCATTCGTATTTCCTTTTAATAATTATCTATTCAGGAAAAAGACAAGATCTCCTGAGTAAATTGGGAGTATGGGGACCACGGGAGTGGTTAGAAGGGGAGGGGAGAGGGAGGGGAACAGAGAAAAATGTATAGCTCATTAAAATCAATTAAAAATTAAAAAAAGAATTATCTGTTCAGTAACACCTTTACCTTTCATTGATTAGATAATTTGATCTTTTTGTATTTAGGAGTTGTATTTCTTTAGTGAATATTAGTGTCACATATTTCATGCTATCTCATTTTTAGATTTGGGGTTATACCTTATATCAGTTTTAGGAAGTCCTGACCTATGTACACATCTTAACATGTTTTGACTGTTGGTTTTTTTTATCAGCTTCAGATCTTGCATTAAGATATTTTACTTTTTAAAATTTAATTTGCATCTGTAGATTGCTTTTAGTAGTATAGGCATTTTCACACTGTTAATGCTTTCATTCCATGACCAGAGACTTTCTATCCTACGTTGTCTTCTTCAGTGTACTTTTTCAATATTTTAACGTTTTCAGTATTAAAATGTTTCACATCTTTGATTATGTTTATTCTCAACCATTTTGTTTTACTTGATAAAGCTATTCTGAAAGGACCATCCCTAGCTAAGAAGTTTCAATAACGTTCATCATAGAAGTAGACAGAAACATAAACTATCCCGAATAGTCAAAACAATCCCAAGCAGAAGCAATGATGGAGGCATCCTTATACCTTATCTCTAACTATACAAGAAGGCTAAGAGATCAAAACAACATGCTAATGATAGAAAGCTGTGTGCACACATGAAGCAGAATGGAAGAGAGAAAAATAAATTCATATAGCATTTTCCACCTAAACTTTGACAAAGACGTCAAAAGCATACATTGGGGAAAAGGTAGTCTCTTCAGCAAATAGTTTTAAGTAATAGCCACAGTTTATATAGTTTTTCAAAGAAATGCCTTCAGTTTTCCCTCATTGGGTATACTGTTGGTATATGTTTGTCCTTTGCTTTTAGTATGTTGTTTGATGTCTCATTCTATTTCTTGTGTCTTCAAGGATTTTTTTTTTTTTGCTGCAAAAATGTTGACTTTGTCATTGACTTTTGTTGGAGGAGGAGGCCGCTTGTTGGTTCCCAGCTGTTTAGCCCTGATAATCACACAGAAACTGTATTAATTAATTAAATCACTACTTGGCCCCATTAGCTCTAGCTTCTTATTGGTTAATTCACAGATATTAATTTAACTCATTTGTATTAATCTGTGTATTGTCATGTGGCTGTGGCTTAATGGCTAAAGTTATGTCTGGCTCCAGCAGAGCTGGCTATGTGACATCTCTCTGACTCCACCCCCTTTTTCCCAGCATTCAGCTTAGTTTTCCCCACCTAGCTCTGCTCTCCTATAAAGCAGTTCCTTTATTATTCAATGGTAATAATATAATGCAGAGGAAAATCCCACATCACCTCCCCTTTTCTGTTTAACTAAAAAGGAAGGTTTTAGCTTTAACATAAATAATACATTAATCAAGAACAGACATAGACATATAACAAAAATGACCTTAAGTTTGTATCAATAAACCAATATTCATACCAGTGTAAATCTCTATAACATATCTCCCTTTAAATTTAAAAGAATATTTATAAGCAATGTTTGGGAATATGGGCAGTTATTCTCCAAACTACTTCATTCTGTTTATTGGGCAAAGTAAATTTTTGAGAGGTGTTTAAGGCAACCTTTCAGGGGTACTTGATCCATCAAACCATATTAGTCTGGAAGCAATTCACAGTTTCTCATCCTCTGTGTAAACAAAAGAACGCCTTTTACAAATCAATATATCCTTAGACTCAAATTTTGAACTCAAGATACCTTTAAAGTATTTATTTTGGCTAGTTTCTCAGTCCTCAGAATCAAATATCTCTCTGTAGTCAAAAAATTAAAAGATAACATAATAATATACATAATCCAGACTCTCTGTGTATATTCCATCTTTACATGGCTTATTTTTATTCTATTACTTTTTAATATTTTTTTATTATCTTTACTCCTTTAATATATGACTGTCTATCTATACTGTCTCTTTAAAGACTTTGTTTTATTTTTTTAAAAAAAACATTTACTTTTTATAACTCTGTACTCCTTTTCTTCTCTCTCCCAAGCCTACATACATTTATACAACACTGCGACCCATTTAGAGTTTTTTTTTTATCTGAATCTGTCTTTATTGTGTATTTATAATTATTTTCTCACTAGGACTGCTTCTTCAAATGATAATTGCTTCTTATAAACTTGTGCTGTGGCATTACTAGGGTCTAAATGTTACTTCATGCTTGTTCCTCACAGTCCAGCATTGAGGAACACTTGTTGAATCTGAGAGCCATGCACACCACCCCGCTTCCAGGCACACAGCTACTCCAAGTTGCCATGAAGCAAGCCACAGCATGCTGCTCACAAACCCCATCCAAATACTCAGTCTCCTGAAGGAGCCACAAGTCATGCTAGCAGCAAGGCCCAGAAAGCTGCATTTCAAAACTGAGTTTTATTTTGTTTTTGCTACTGCTGAATCAGAAAAACCTCTCTTAAAGGAGCCACAGTACACCACCAGCAAACAGCAATAAGCTCTGTTAAACTCTGTATTTTTGTGTCTAGAATATCTTTTCAAGCTCTTTCAGGTTTTAAGTGGATTTTAGTTTGCCATGTTGGGCACCGATTTGTAGTAAGGAGCTTCTTGTTAGTTCCTGATCGCTTAGCCCCCAAATCTTAATTTAACCCATTTCTAGTACTTTATATTTTACCACGAAGTTCGTGGCTTACCAGCAAGAATGTAACATGTCCACATCAGACTTTGCTTCAGTTCCTTTATTTTGGAATATGAGAGTTTTAAAATTATGTTGACATATATGATTTGGAAATGTGTGGAATAAATGTGTGCACAATTTAATTAGTGCACATTTATATTAAGAAGATCAATGCTAAGTGATTTAGTGAACAAATCCTTAAATAATACAGAAATTGACCAACAATTTTGTTTTGACAATGTTAATTTGTTGGTTGCATTTAGAATGGAAAAGGTTTAGTATAAAAGTATAACACTGTATTAATTAAAAAGCTATTTTTTGAGATGTAATCTCTGTGCTTTTGATGACAGTATACTGTCATCAAATGATTCCATAATTTCTATACTGAAAAATTTTGGCATGTGCATTAAATTCTTTGAAGTTTCTTTATTCATTCATTTGAGAGGTTTGTGCTACAGCATGTGTGTAGAAGTCAGAGGATAGCATTCAGGAATCAATCTTCTCCTTCTACCATGTAGGTCCCTAAAATAGAAGTCAAGTTTCCAGGTTAGGGAGTAAGCACTGTACCTGATGAGCTACCTTGCTGGCTTTTTTATTATTTGAGAGAATTGCTTTTATGTCAATTTTATCTCTCTCCAACTCTTTCTCTCAGTGCCCTATCTCTTAATTCCATGGCCTCTTTAATTATTATTATTATTTTTAATTGTTCATTTCCCCCTACCCCAGAGAGTTGGCTTTGTAATTGCAGGTGTGGGATTCAGCTTTCCTGACTTCATGATGTTTCCTGTTAAAGTCAGAAGTAGGATTTGAAATAGTTCAAAAATGGAACTACGTATTTTTACTACTAAGTAAGATCCCAGATATGTGTTTTTCATAAACTTATTTACTAAATTTCTTGTATACCTAATTGTTTGGATGTCTTTTTGAAGGTGTTGAATTTTGTCAAATGATTTTTCTGAGAAATCATGTGAATTTTGTCATTTATTCTTTTAATGTGGGATAGCACACTGATAAATTTATATATGTTGCATCATCCAAGCAACTCATGGTGTTGTTGTCATGAATTCCCCTTTTTAGAACAGCTTCTCCTAGATTTTACTATGTCTTATGGGACTTATTTTGTTTATTTGGATGAGAATTCCTTGACACAATGGTTGTTTAAGAGTTTGTGGAGAAGAGCTAATTGGTAGAGTGCTTGCCTAATGTTTAGTAACTATGCACTGTATTTACTTCCTAGGACTGGAAACAAGATCATTTTATTTCAATCCTACCTACTGTAAGTTAAACTTTTTTTCTTTTTCCATTTCCTTTTTTGTCTGAGACGGTCTTACTATATAGCTCTGGTTGGCCTGCCTTGAGCTTACAAGTGATAAGATTGAAAGCATGTGCAATGATCAGCCTCAATTTTTCTTTTGTTTTCTTTTTTTGGAGACTGTCCTGGAACTAGCTATTGTAGATAAGGCTGGTTTCAAACTCACAGAGATCTGCCTGTCTCTGCCTCCAGAGTATTGGGATTAAAGGTGTGTGCCACCATCACCCAGCCAGACTCAATTTTTGTTTTAAAAATTTATTCTCCTATCAAGGTAGAGCCATTAGACCTGGTATCTTTGAGTGTAACCCCATGGACAATTATAGTTAGAGAATTATAGGTGCCTCTGTCACTGAAAGTCAGCATTACACAGAAACAACAAGCAATGCCTTGTTCCTGTATTGTTGATTGGAACATAAAATGCATAATTAATTTTCCAAAATTTAATATCAGAGATATTATTGAGGAAAAGAATCTGATCATCCATATAATCAAGGGCAACCTCACTTACTGATATTTCATTTTCAAACAGGCCAATGAAGTTTTACACTCTGAGAGGATAAAGTTAACTTAATGTCATTCTTCGATAAATATGAAATTCTTTAAGTTCCTTGCTTTCCTTAGGATAAGTAAGGGCTATAAAACATGTGAAATTCCTCAGCTATGGAATATTTATTATGGAATAATCATATAGCACTGGGATATTTGTGAGCTTTTCCTACCAAAGCATCTAAAAACTTGCCATTCCTGATACCAACCCCCAAGCAACACTCTCTAATAATCAAAGCCCAAATCAAAATCTGACCAAATTTCATGCTGAGTCAATGGAATTTTAAGTGTATGAAACTTCAAATGTATCTCTGTGGAAACTGTAGTGTGTGGGAATGTGTGTGTCTACATTTCTATAGGACAAAGACCATGCTTACTCGAAGGAACAGAATGTTGTAATTCTTTGGCTTTCTTTTCAGGTTAGATAGAATAGTACTCTTCATAGAATCATATATTTGAGAGTGATTCATGGAAGAGGAAATGGTGATTTGCATTTGAAATGGATTTTCTTGGTGTGGTCTTCTACTTGCCATTTCATTTCTTGTTTGTTTATTTAAACTATCCAATGTCTGTTTCTGCATTGCCTTTTTAGGGGGATTTGTACAATTTCTGTATTTTTTCTAGTTTCACTTTTAAAATTAGAAAAAGAATACTATTAGTAAGAATAGCTCCGGAAACCACTGGATGTAATGATGATTCTCTTTATTTATTATTTCTGTTTATTAATAAACAGGGTTGAGTCATCAGAATTCATAATTTTTTCAATTTCTTTTATCCTTTCTGTTTTTGCTTTATTTTCTCTCTTTTCACACTCCCCTCCCTGTAAATGATGTCTTATAAAATGAAGTAGTTAGATCTTTTGGTTCATATTCTTTTGGAGACCAAAATTACACATAAGATGTTTATAATTCCATTATGTTTTACATAGAAAACAATGTCTTACATGGATATCTCTAATTTACCCAAAAACATTTTTGAAATTGTCCTGTATTTTTGTATTTATGAAAAAAGGTGACAGTTTTTTGCAGTTTGTTACCCTGAAGTCATTTAAATAATTTTCCATTAGTCTCAAAGTAATGGTCTTATCTTTGAAATAATGCATGTTTGAGTTATAATTTTCAAATAATGTAATTTACCTTTTAAAAATTTATACTTCAGTAGTTAATATGTTTACACAGTTATGCAATCATCATACCTAGTCCATTCTGATCAAAATTATTAATGCAATTTATGTTTGTTATTAGATTGTGTTAATTACTTTATATATGTTTATCAAATAGCATGATCTCTGTCCTGAATACATATATGCATATGCTTTTATTTGTCAGTTATATTTTAATATGGTTAGAAAAATGAAATTAAAATCAAAATTAAGAAAAAAATGAAGTAAAATGTGCAAGTTATAGGAAATATAATCTTTAAATATTTTGTTAATTCTTTGAGAATTTAATGCAATGTATTTTGATCATATTCATCTCATTCTGTCAATGCCACTCAGTTTTCCCTACCACCTAATTCTCTCTATGTCTCTTTGTCTCTGTCTCTATCCCCCCCGTTCTTTTCCCCTGCCCTGTCCTGTTCTGACACTCCAGTTTTGTTTTCTAACTACAGTTAGGACTGTTGTCTGCCCTGGAGTGTGCCTGGTACACCAGGAAGCACAGCATAAAAGAGAACTGACTTTTTCTCATCCCTCAGCAATCAAGTATCAACAGGTTCTCAGTAGCTGGGGTGGGACTTCACTCCCATCTTTCCTTCTCCATTCAGGAATTTTGTCTGTCTTGAGCTTGTGCAGGTTCTGTGCATGCTGCCGCTATTGCTATGGGTCTATCTGTGCATCTCTCTTGCTGTGTTTGGGAAACACTGCTTCCTTGAAGTTATCTAATACCTCTGCCTCTTACAGACTTTCAACTCTATCTTAAGCATAGATTCCTCAAGTGTTGAGAGGAGGAGTGTTACATAGATATTCCATTTAAGGCTAAAACCTCTGAAGTCTCTTATTCTTTGAACATTGATCAGTTTTGTGTCTCTGTGTTAATTGACATTTGCTTTGAGGAGAAGCTATGATGATGAGAGCTGTGTGATACACTAAAAAACAGATATAGCTGTATGTAATTAGGAGTCATTTTTATTGCCCTTCAACTAAACAAGATTAGCAGGTTTTGCCTAGAGCCCATGACCTTTCCGGCGACAAGATTTTGACCTCATTTACAGTGTCAGGTTTGTGTTCCATCTCATAGAGAAGGCCTTAATTCCAATCAAAAACTAATTGCTTACTCCCAGAACATTTCTGCTACCATTGTGTCAGTGAGCATATCTCATTGTGCTGCTTATTAAGCATTGTAGTTTGCAGGGCTGATAGCTGGGTGAGGTTGTTGATTTTTTTTTCTCCTTTGGTAGTGTGCATATCACCTCCCAGTGCTGTAAATGTATTTGATAAAGATGAGGTTTTTAGGCCAGTATTGTCTTGATTTTGCCTGGCCTTCTGACTCAAGTATGTGGTGTCTTAAGCAATAAGACTATTTAAAGGGAAAAATATCACCAGATAAATATGGACTTCTTTGAATCATCGTGTACTTTTATGGAATATTATTTTAAGGTGTGTTATTTTTGTTTATGTTGCATTTGCTTAACTCTGTGAAACTGTGATTTTTTGCCTGTCTAAAACACCTAAGAGCTAAATGTTCAATAGCGAGGCAGGAGCAAGGAATGGCAGTGATGGCAGGCAGGGAGTATAAATAGAAAGAGAAATGAGGAAGCGGGGGAACAAGAAGGAACAAGAATATCAGGGGTCAGCCACCTAGCCACCCAGCCAGAAATGGAGTAGGAGTGAAAGTAAGATATAAAGAAGTAAGAAAAGAGAAAATCCCAAAGGATAAATGTAGTTGGGATAATTTAAGATAAGAAAAGCTGGCTAGAAATAAATCAACCAAGGCCAGGTGTTTATAAGAAATAAGTAAGGAAGAAATAGTAAGTAAATCTCCCTGTGTGATTTATTTGGCATTGGGTGGCAGGTTCTCAAAAACTAAAGAATATTAAGAAAACGAACAGAAGTGTTTAGGTAGATATTTCTGTATGGTTGATATGGGTGTACTTCGGATGTGTGACTAGTGTACATAATAAAACTGTAGTCACATTGGGACAGTAAAAAATGTAATATAAAGAATAACCAAAATTAACCTAATTGGGAGTAATGTGGTTTATAAGACTAAATAAATGTATTGTAAAATTATACTAATTTAGCATTATATGCCAGATATTTGGTATGCATTTTAACTTTTAGATAGCATTTAAGCCTACAAAGAGGACCTCAGTATCATACATTTGTGGATGACAATACAAAATGTCAAAAATGATTTCTAACTGGATTAGGACCAGCGATGGAAGATATCATAGAACCACATTTATATACCCAACTCTGTTTAAAACATTAGTGGTATATGCATATATGCATGTATCTTTTATATGGTATATATGGCCTTTTGGTTTATAGGACATTTTGTGAAAAACATGTTTACTACTTGCACTATAGTTTAGTCTACTTACCACACTGTAAATACCACCTTAATTTAAAAATAAGCAAATATTTTTTTCAGATGGAACATCCTTAAGGTGTAGGTGCTCTTGTATACCACATTTGGATTTTAAGAAGGCAAGAATATGGACATACCCAACTCTAGCAAAAATGATAAGTTTAGTGAAGTTTTTGAGAAAAAAAGGTTCTGAAAATAGGAAATATTTTTAATCAAATTAAATTAGTCAATGCTAGCAATAGATGAGAAATTGTATTAGAGCTAATCATCTTTTCCCTTCATTTCTATTATTTTAAATTATCCATTGGTTAAAGTAGTGGGTGTTAGTAGATTTTCAGGACTACAAAATTTTTGGTAATTACTTATTGGAACTGTATAAATATGGTAACATCATGCCTTTATTGCATATTAAATATACATAAATCTTCAATATTTCCTGTACTTGAATACAGTATTGAATAATATGGGCTATCAATATTGAAGTTAGGAATGCAGAAAGAATACATTTTCATATTTTACTATTACCCAATTTATGAGTTCTAGTTGGATAGAAGTAGTTTGAGATAAATATATTGTCCCGAATGTTTAATCATGTTGGAATGCACAGAATATAATTTAAGAACAAAGCTTTGAGCTTTTAATATTGTAAATCATGAACACTGTTTTATGACACTTCCTTAGGGTTGGAAACCTGCTAAGATGAATCTACATTGTACTTGCCTACTTTAAATTCATAAATATTGCCAGGTTCATAATTCAGTTCAAATATGAAGTGTGTGTTCAACAAAACTACATTTGTTGATGCTGTCATTATCATTAAACAGTGGTTCTTTATTTCCATGAGAGTAAGAAGGGAAAGAAGAAACTATTCTTTTAGCATGATAGATATACTGGCCAGATAGAAGCATCTTCCTAGAGGCTGAGGAAAATGTTTGTGCACTTTATAAAGGGAGTTGTCGATCATTTATGCCAATGCTTTTAATGTAGGTTATGCTGCTTCTGGGAATGCACTAGGTGCAGATTTAATTCAAAATAAAAAGAGGATAAAAATTACTGAAGTTTCTTTTAGCCATATAATTTAATGTACATTTTATTATAATAAATATATTGCTTAATTGAAGTATGCCATCTCTAGAAATGGAAATAAATAAGGATAAAAAATGCATTGCCTTTTATGTCCATTTGAGTCTGCAATTACTGGATAGTTAAGAAGCTTTTTTATAGGCGGAATAGATGGATAATTCTGACTCCCACTGAGACACAGAAATGATTGACAAGATTCTCTTAATCTCAAAAGGCATTCCAGAAGGAAAATTCTTTATAAGGCTTTCAGACCAGTTGATTATCTCAAATGTCACTTGCCCCACATACTTTTTTAAGAGATAAAAAAGCATCCTCTACAAGCATCCTATCTCCCTTTCTCATACCCTCATTACAATTTTTCACTATTTTTATAAATCCTACCTGAGTGAGAAATCACTACAATAAATCTTTTCCTCTTTGCATGCAGTATTACTGTTTTGCATCAGTTACATATTCCATTTCATCTACAACAGCACCTTGATAAACATCTCTTCTAGTTGCTGTGTCAAGTTAATCATCAAACTGATTCCAAAACAAGAGTCTTTGTAATGTATAATTTGTGTGTGTGTGTATGTGCATGTGCTTGCATGCATGCATGAATGTGTGTGTGTCCCCATTTGTTTCTTAAAATATGGCCAACATATAAAGTTAAAAATATGAATTATAATTGTTTAAAAGTATCTTCATGATATGTCTCTGGACTACAACTGTAACATGAGGGCCTGCTTGTTGTGGTTACTGTGTTGCCCAGTTCCCATAGCTGGTAAGCCCCAAAGAAATTTACACAGAGGTCTCCATAAGTTATAAACTGATTGGCCCATTATCTTAGGCGTCGTATTAGCTCTTATAACTTATATTAACCCACTATTCTTATCTATGTGAGCCACATGGCTCAGTACCTTTTTCAGCTGGGTAGGGCACATCCTGCTTCTTTGGTGTCTGGACAGGACTGCGGAGGAATGGGCTTCCTTTTTCCCAGAATACTCCTGTTCTCATTGCCTTGCCTCTACTTCCTGTCTGGTTGTCCTGCCTCTACTTCCTGCCTGACTACTGGATAATCAGCATTTATTTAAAACATAATTGACAGAATATAGACAATTCTTCTGTACCACTTCCCCCTCTTTTTTTTAAACAAAGGAAAATATCCATAGTCCATTTTTCTTATCTGTGTTATATCCATAGTCCATTTTTGGGGGGATATGGGCATAGTATTCTAGGCTACTTCCTGCTTGTTAAGGGTGCTGATAATCTTATGGGGACCTAAAGAATGTTTGGAATTATGATTAAGTCCTGACTGAAGTATCCTGTGAGTCTTGATCATCTCAGGCAGCTGTCTTGAACCTGTTCTAGATGTAGAACTCAGACATCTGGGCCATCTGTTCCTACCGGAGATTTCTCAGGTGGTCTTCCTTGATCAAACTGGATTTTTCTTAACTCAGAATGCATCCACAGCCTCTCATTTCCTGTGGAAACAAAAACAAAATCTCTTATCCAAAGTAACATACCTTTTCACTTCAATTTTTAAGTCAAAGTATTTTCAAAATACTTATCTTGAATTAATTCAGCAGCATTTATAAACAAATATCTTTTAGTAGCTGTTGCTCCTTCCTCAGCATTCAAACAATTCAAAGAGAGCATAATGGCATACAATATCAAGATTCTCTGTATATTTTTCATCTTTATGTCACTTTACTTTAACCTCTATTTCTTTTTTGTACTTTCACTTTTTAAAACAGATTCTCTGTATATCTAAAGCTGTCCTGGAACTCCCCCTGTAGACCAGGCTGTTTTTGAACTCACAGAGATATACCTGCTTCTGACTCCGAAGTGCTGGGATTAAAGGTGTGTACTACCACAACTTGAATTCACTGAGAGGTCTGTCTGCCTCTTCCTCCCAAGCTTTGGAATTAAAGGTGTGTGCCACCATGCCTTCAACTCACAGAGGTCTGCCTGCCTGTCTACCAAGTGTTGGGATTAAAGGTGTGTACCACCACACCCAACTATTCTCTTTCATTATTTTTTTTATTTTAAGGACTTTAATCTTTAGCCTGCATATATTTTTAGAAAACTGTAAACTATTTAGAGGTTTTATTCATCTTTGACTCTCTCTTTACTGTATATCTTTCTTTTTTTGACTACATGAGTCTATAATTTGCTAAGCAATATGGGTAGGATTAAAACCATAGCTTTGACAATGGGATCCAGCCCATTTCTTAGCTTTCTGAGATTCCAGCCTCATGGCAGAGGTACCAGCTAGAGCCATGTTTATTGCCACAACTCTATGGCGTTTCAAGGTCCCTGCCAGCAAGCAAGCTGCAGCAGTGTGTTCACAAACCGCATTCAAATGCTTTGCAGTTGGACCACCTGCTTGAAAGAGTCGTAGTTTGCCCTGGCTGGATGGCCCAGAAAGCCAGCATTTTAAAACAGTGCAGCTTTTTTTTTCCTACTATCACTGAAACCCAAAAAGCATTCATTCAGCTTTTCATCAACACCATTTAAGTATTTCGTGGCAGGACCTAGCTGCAAGGTATTGCAGCTAAAGCTGAGTCAGGAAGCCTCTCTTAAATGAGAGTGCCTGCTTGCCTCTAGCAAGCAGAGCAGACCCGAGAAGTTGCTGCTACCAAGAAGCCATGATTTACTCTATTCTTTTCTGTCTAGAATTACTTCCCAAGCTCTTTCAGGTTTTCTGTGGATGCCATTGTCCACATGTGTGCCATTCTGTAACATGAGGGCCTGCTTGTTGGGGTTTCTGTCCTGCCCAGTTCCCACAGCCAGTAAGCCCCAAAGAAATTTACACAGAGGTCTCTAAGTTATAAACATATTGGCCCATTAGTTCAGGCTTTGTATTAGCTCTTACAACTCATATTAACCATTATTCTCATCTGTGTTAGCCACATGACTCAGTACCTTTTTCAGCAGGGCAGGTCTCATCCTTCTTCTTTGGTGTCTGGACAGGACTGTGGAGGAACAGGCTTCCTTCTTCCCAGAATACTCCTGTTCTCATTGCCCTGCCTCTACTTCCTGTCTGGTTGTCCCACCTCTACTTCCTGCCTGGTTACTGGCAAATCAACATTTATTTAAAACATAATTGACAGAATATAGACAATTCTCCCATACCATACAACCATCTTTTTAAGTATTTACTTATTTTTATTTTATGTGTATGAGTGTCTTATCCTCATATATGTCTATTCACCACATGCATGCAGTGTCTGCAAAGACTATAAGAGGGCATCAGATCATCTGGAGGAGGTTTCTAACTACCCTTCATGTGCTGGAATCTAAGTCCCCTGGAAGAGAATCCAGTGTTCATGGCCATTGAGACATCTCTTCAACCTTTACACACACACAAAAAAATACCTTGAATGTTCTGAATGTTTTACTTATTAAAAATTTGGCACCTTTGGGCATGTATACAATATAATAGAGATGTATTCATTTTCTTTGCTTTCTCTTGTCCCTCATACTTCAGCCTACCCATTTCTTTTTCAAAATTAGTCCCCTGTTACTTTCATGTTGCTGTTTTCTTACCCACTGAGTTTAATTGAGTTTGCATATAAAAGCATGGGCATGGAGTTATTTAATAGAGAACAGGCAATTTACCAATGACTATTCCACTGGAAAAAAAATGATACCTCCTCCCCAGTCACCACTAACTACCAATGGCTCTTTAAGGAGGGATGGAGTCTTATGATTCTCACCCTTGTCCATAATGGGTTGTTGAAGGGTCCAAACTTGTGCAGGTCTTATGCATGTAATAACAGGTGTTGCTTGTTCATTATTGCATTGGCCAGTTCATGGCAGCAAAATGAGATGAGAGCACTTTACAGTACTCTGCCCCATCTTCCAGTTCTTACATTTTTCTCTGCTTCCTCTTCTGAGACTCCCACAAAACATTGCTTTATCTCAGACTTCTCTTCCATTTATAATCTGAATTTACTCAATATGTAAGTCCAACTCTTGTTCTTTCAACAATTTTGGTTGTACTTCACAAAGAATTTTTCTCTACTTCTCCATCTGAACATCTTTAAATATAAACATTGTTCTGACATTTTTTCTTCATTCCTAGTCCCTATGCTCACATGACTTCTGATGTATATCAGAAGTCATTATCTCTGATGTATACCAATCAGTTTCATCACCACTTTTACACTAGATTGAACTGGATTGGGACATCATGACATGTCCATGATACATATACATCATTGTGTATCAGAATCTTACATAGACATATCATGTAGTTAAGGTGTAAAATGATTATTATTATAATTATGATTATGGTGCAATTAAATTTATTGAAGAGTTAGAGGATTTAGCTTCACTTGCTTTGGGTTTGCATGGTATTTCTTTCATTTCATGTTCATATTTATGTCTGTCCAAAGATTGACATGAAGAATAAATTAACCTAACTATAGCAATAATTCTAGATTAATCCTAGAAACTAAGATAATTTTGCTATGGTTTTGGACAAAGCTTACTGTCTAAAATTTAATCTATCTCCTATAAACCAAGACTAAATAATCTTGGACAAACTATTAAAATTATAAATTGTACATATTTTCAAATATTTGAAGATAGAGAATCAAATATTTTGGTATTTGGGATTGATACCAGGGCTTCATGAATAATAGGTAAGAATTTACCCACATATTTACCCCTTTTTTAACATTTTAAATTGAGATTGAGTCTCACAAAGTTGCCAAGTCTGACCTCAACCTAACTCCTTCTATAGCTCATGTCTTTAACTTTAATCTCTCTTCCATAACATAAAGAAGTATCTGGGATTACAGGTCTGCATCACTAGGTCCCATGACAATTAAATTTCTAAAATCCAGGTATGGAGGAGTGTACCTATAATACCAGCACTCTTGTGGTTTAGGTATGATAGTCACAATCTTGAGGTTAGTCTGGAATATATAGTAAATACAGGTGTATTAGACAGGGTTCTCTAGAGTAACAGAATTTATAGAGTGAATCTATATTTATATAAACAAAAAAATATTAGAATGACATACAGGCTGCAGTTCAATTAGTCCAACTGGTTGTAAACTGAAAGTCCAAGTATCAAGTAGTTGCCGAATCCTCAAGTCTGGATGTTTCAGCTGGTCTTCAGTTTACATTGGAGTTCAAAATAAGTAGGCTCTAATGTCATTGAAGGAATGTATGTGCTAGCAAGGCAGGGCAAGCAGGGCAAGAACAAAGAGTCCTCTTATAGGCTTCTAGCAGAAAGTGTGGCCCAGATTACAGTTGTGTTTCCTGCCTCAAGATCCAAATCGAAGGCATGTATTTTTTCACCTTGAGATCCATATTGATGTCGAATTCCCCTCTGTATGCTGTGAATTCCATTGGTGAATAAAGAAACTGCCTTTACCTGTTAAATGGCAGAACTTAGGTAGCTGGGAAAAACTAAACTGAATGCTGAAAGAAAAAGGAGGAGTTAGAGAGAAGCCATAAAGCTGCTGCCAGAGTCAGACATGCTAAAATTTTGCCAGTAAGCCACTGCCACATGGTGATACACGGAATACTAGAAATGGGTTAAATTAAGATGTAAGAGTTAGCCAATTAGACGTTATAGCTAATGGGCCAAGCAGCAATTTAAATAATATAGTTCCTGTATGATTATTTTGGGAGCAGTCTGGAACCAACAAGTGTCCTCCCCTGTAACATGGAGGGTCAGGCCTGCTTGTTTGGGTTTCTGTCCTGCCCAGTACCCCACAACTGTTTAGCCCCCCCAAAAAAATCACACATATATCTCCACAAATTATAAACTGATTGGCCCATTAGCTCTAGCTTCTATTGGCTAACTTTCACATCTTGATAAACCCATTTTTTTTTTTTTATCTATGTTAGCCATATGGCTCAGTACCTTTTTTCAGTGGGGCAGATCACATCCTGCTGCTTTGGTGGTCTGGGCAGGAGTGCAAGGAATCAACTTCCTTCTTCCCAGAATTCTCTTGTTCTCATTACATCATTTCTACTTCCTGTCTGGTTTTCCCACCTATATTTCCTGCCTGTCCAATCAGCGTTTATTTAAAACATGATTGACAGATTACAGACAATTCTCCCACACCATCCCCCAACACCATATGATATGCCCTTCATTTCTGAATTGTAGTTCATTTAAAATGTAGTCAAGTTGATAGCCAAGAATAGCTGTCACACAAGGTTTCTCTACACTGCAGAGAGAGTCTCTCCCTGTCTGCAGTATAATATAAACTGTGTATGATGGCCCATGTTTATAATCCTAACACTCCACAGAAGAAAGTAGGAGGAAGAAAATTTCAAAGCCTTCATTGTCTACATAGCAAGTTTGAGGTCAGCATGGCTAGAGAATGTGTCTCAGAAAAAAATCAAATTTTAAGGAATAAGCACAAAATAATTTTCATAATTTACCTGTAAACTCATGAACTATAGCCTAAAAAGAAACCTGCAAAAATATGTGATTCTTACTAAAATAGGCATATTAATCAAACAGAAAATGATCAGTTATAAAGTAAATCTGATCTTACCAGTAATGTTTGCTTTCTATGTGTACCTTGATACTGCCTGCTTTTGTATTTATTGTTTTTGAAGTGTTCAAATCTCTTCCCTACTTTTCTTTACATATTCTCTATAAAGAGTTTTGCTTGTCTGAGCCTTTGGGGATTGCATTTAACATTCTAAATTTATAGCAGTCAACATTTAATTTATATCAACTTAATTTCAATAAACCACAAATTGGAGTCTCAAATTATATTAAAAACGTGTAATTGCCAACTAAAAGGATAATAATTTTAGTTTAATTTTTAAACTGTTTTGTGTCTCAAGTTATTAAAAGGTAAAGGTAAAGATGCAAACCAATGTTAAAATAATTCTGGCCCATGTGTTTGACTCAATTGAGAACTTCATTGTAATGTTAAGATACATAGCTTTAAGATGCTTTATAATGCCAATATTTGTAGAGTACATCTAGTAGCAATAAACTCCCTCAGATTCTGTTTATCTGGGATTGTAATAATTACCACCTCAGTTCTATATTTTCTGTTTCCCAAAAGTGGAATAAGAGAAAAATTAGGGAATGAAAAGAATACTAGTCTTTTGAGTCTCATGGAAATCACTTCCTTCAAAATGAGAGGCCAAATCCTGGTGGATTGTCTGCATCTATGTTATCAGAAGCAGCAACCAGCTGATCATTGATATTTGGAGGACAACATCCATTCCTCCATCCAGTTTTCCAAAAGTTATTTGCAGTTTGTCTTAGCACATATTTATAGCATGTTTAGGGGATGGGTAGCTGTTACTGTGCTAAAAATCTGAAATGGCTGAAAATTATTTAATTTAATTTTTATTTAATTCCTTCTGGAAGATGTGTATTGGTAGCAGACCCTAACAATTTGAAATAATTATCTCTGGTTCTGCCAGTTTGCCAAAATTTACGGCAAGTGATACTTTTCACCATATACCTGGAATCCTTCTTGTTACAAAGTTCATTTTTTTGGAGATAGGGTTCCTCTGTGTAGCTTTGGAACCTGTCCTGGAACTCTCTCTCTCTTCAGGCTGGCCTTGAACTCACATCCAACTGCCTCTGTCTCCCGAGAGCTGGAATTAAAGGCATGTGCCACCACCGCCCGACCAAAGTGCATTTTCAATTTGATCTCGAGAAGAGATTCTGAAATCCCTCTAGACAAACTTCATATGATATTAACTGTGACTGTGTGTTGCAATCATGTCAATAGTTTTATGATCTTTCCTTATTTAAATTAGCAATCATGTGTCATCATTGTTGACTCGTGGCATCTCTGATGGTTGGTCTTTTAGTTCTAGCTAGACCACAGTGGTCAGTAATTGTAATGCTATTTACCCCAGAAAGCAACTTTTTTTTTCTATCAAAGTCATAGATTTTTACTGAGGCTGTAGAGATGGTTTAGTAGTTAAGAAAATCTGACTGGTCGTCCAGAGGACCAAGGCCAGAAAGCAACCTTTTATTTGACTTACACTTTTGACTTTCATGTTATCTCATTCGAGGTAACAATTCTTTCAGATTTGTCTTCTGGAGCATTATAAATCACATTCCTTTTTGTTATATGGTAGTCATTACGTGACAATGAACATAAGATACCCCTTGTTTCTTCTCTTTTAGACTACATTGTGTGGCTTCAGTTTGCCTTTGAGTATTGACTGCCCTACTCTGGAAATACTTGTTTTAAAATGCAGAGTTAAAATTCATACCATATGGCAAACACAGCCCCTGTTGGGGTGAGACTGTCGAAAAAGACCTACTTTATGTATGTGACCAAAACCCAATTCTGCAATAATAGTTGGTGATCATGTGAATGTTTCAGAAGGAATAGCTAAGCACAACTTGGTTTAAATGTGGAAATATAGGTCACTTTCACTCTGTTTCTATTTGAATTTCTTTCACACTTCCCTACAGAAGTTTCTCTTAAATCTGAAACTAATTAATTTCCACCGTTGCAAGTTCTGACTGTTTTAATCTCCTCCCAAAGCTTACTTTAAAACTACTTTTTGATGAATTCCCCCTCCCATTTTGCTAGTGCATGGCATTATTTTAGAGCTGTGTTTGAAGTTTCCCTGCTGAGTCAGCAGCGTGTAAAGACTTTCCCATTATGGTATCAAAAACTGTGAAGGAATAAATAAGCAAAGGAGCTTATGATAAGCAAAGAAGAATTTCAATGTCCAATAATAGCAAGTAAATAGCAGCCATGTAAAGGAGCATTATCAGAATGGAATTTTGCTTTCTTAATTAAGAATAGAAGGAAATGCAAGAGCCTCTCAGGTTTAAGAGAATGGCATGAGGCCGTTTAGTTCTTCAGTAGAAACAAGTTTCTCATTTAATAATTAACTTTGAATAATGTGATGAACATGTTTGCTTACATCACAGAATATGTTTTGAGTATCTGGACATACCATTTTAAGTACTTGGGCACAATTCAATCCATCAATCTTTGAATGTTTTTCTATCATTTAGAAATATACAGCACATGACTTCCCAATAATTAATTACTTGGCTTTACCCAACATTTCCCCACATGCTTTCTGTTGCATTTTAAAAATTTCATACACTTATTCATTCATATATTTGTGTATGTGTGTGTGTTGTGTGTGTTGTGTGTAGGGCAGAGAACAACATTTGAGAATCGATTCTCTCCTTCCACAGTGTGAGTCCCAGGAACTGAACTCAGGTTTGGTTGCAGGTGCCTTCACCTGCTGAGCCATCTGGCTCTCTTGCTTTGGAAGAATAAGAACAAGAAAAGAAAAGGCCTGTGTGCTTATCTTCTCATCTAACACGCATCACAAGTGGTATTTTATAAATTCTGCTCAGCCAATAAATGCCTGTTTATATTGATTGTTATCAGATGTGCTTAGACACTGGTTATATTTTCTAAATTCTAAAAATACAGCAAAGAAGTCAGTGTTTCTGTTAATTGAAAATATCTTTTAAAAAGTTTCAGTAATGCAAACATTCCAAGATTAATGTCTACCTTTATTGAAGTATGCTATGAAAAATGCCTTGCCCTATTTGTAAGTTGCCTCTTGCCTTTTATATTACGCTATGAATTTTTAAACTTCATTAACACATCAGTGGGAAATGGAATTTAAAGATCGTGTTTTTCACATAGCACTTTTCATTATTTTCCTCACAGTTCTGAAATGAAATGTGAAATTTGGTAATGCAAAAATATCAAAACAGGATGTTCTCTTTCAGAACACCATTGGAGGCCTTTTCTGTCTCTTTAATTGGCATGTGACAAATCTATTTATTACAGGCACTTTTCTACTACACACAGAAAATTGTTAACCTGTAGGAGTGACAGATGATTTTGATAATGTGTAATTTTAATTGTTACTTCTTTTGTCACTGAATTTGAAGACCTCATTAGACAATGGTAGTGCTTTTTGTGACATTTCAACTTCCTGTCAACGTTTCTATAATAATCTCCTTTATAAAATAATTCAGCCTTATTAGCTGAATATGTTTAGTATAAATTACGGCTTACCATAAAAGACAGTTTTGCTAATTACACTTCAACTTTTTATTGAAAATGTATTTTCATCATGTTAATCTTTCCCTTAAATGTTTACGAGCTTTACTTAAGATTTGCAAGGTCAAACTATTTTCTAATAAATTCCTTTGATATGGTCAATGGGATCTTGATTTGCATATTGTCCTATAATTTTGTGAATATCTTCCTTGTAAGTAGTAGGAGGCTGGTAAATAATGACCACATATAGACCAAGAAAAACCTGATTCTAGGCTCAGAGATTGGAAAGAAATTCTCTGTGGATTTTGGTTTTCCAATCACTCCATCTTTTTTTTGTTTCTCTAAGTTCTGTACTCTACAAACACATATTGAATTTCAAAATAGCAGTCATTCTCAGATAGAAAAGAGTTCATAGTTAGAGATTCTCCTCTCTCTAGGCAATACAAGTTATTCTTCATATATAATTAATTTACTAAGTATAATTTAAAAGAATTAAATGATACAAGTAACATTTTAAACAGAACAATTCAATACAAATATTTCTGAGTAGTAATTAAATTTTTAAAAAATATTAGGTAAGAACAAATAATTTACAGTAGTGGTCACGGCTTAGTTAAGATGGCCATACATATTTTTTAAGTAATCAAAATAATTTTATTGTAATCTAACATGAATTTTCATTCTTTTTTAGAGTAGAAATCTAAGTAAACGGATTTTATTTGCTGAATAATTTTAGATCAACTAATATTCAGTTGAGCATCATCTAAACATACAACCATAGTACTTACTATTGATTTTCAGTTTTGTTTCCATCTATAAGGTAAAGTAGAGCAGTGTAAGTTCTATCCTGAGAGATTGTTTAGATGATGTGAAAGACTATCTAGAGATAGCTTCTTGGTGGAGTATAAAAAACTGAAATAAGCATTATGTAATATGAGTCTTTAATTTTGGTATGCCAAAATAAATGGGGAAGCATTCCCAGGAAATTCAATAGTATAATAGGGAAGCCTGACAAACCTCAAGGACATGATTAGAATATAGGTTTGTTTGAAGTCCAAATCCTGATGATAGAATGAGGAACAGAACATACATCATATTGTGCTCCCGAAAGATTTATCTCACAATCCTCTATACAATGGGAGTGGAATTGAATAGTTAAACTGACATATTAACCAATTAAAATATTTCATATTAGCTTTGATAACAGGGAATAATAGATAACATGGTAAGAACCAATGGCAATTTATGGAATTGTTTAGGATAATGACTTGAAAACTGATTTTGCAAACTAAAGGAAAAAACCAAAGATATTCAGCTATTAACATCCAATTTGTTATGTGTCATGCTTCAGAGATGGTAAGTGACAGACTGTATACGAGTTTTAGAGTTTGAGATTTAGGAAATGGTTCAATGACTAGCAGTACTTGCAGTGAATGCAAGACCCAAGTTCAAATGCCCAACAGTCTGCACATACCTATGACTCTAACATTGTGGGGTTTGGGGCTAGGTATTGACATGCAGAATCTGGTAATTTTTTGGTCAGTTAGCCAAGCTGATAGGGTGAGATTCAGATTGAAAGAGAGACCATGTTTCAAAAATTAAACAAACAAACAAAAAAACAAATGAATGCACAAAGTGAAAGAGGTAGGTGCCAGATGTTCTCTTCTGGCATCCACATGACCACTGAAAACATACCTGGGCACACACACATATACAACACATACAAACGTGTGCATGCATACACACACACAAACACATGCACACACATGTATGCATGTATACACACATGCATGAATTCAATTTCTTGCTATTATAGTAAATTGATTTCTGATATGTCCTATATTATTAAGAGTTCCTGTTGGTTCATTGACTTGCAATGTATTAGGATCCTAGAAGGAAATCTATTTTTTTTTTTGGTTTTGGAAATCTTAATATAGAAGGTATGACTTACACAATTATTGAATTACTCACAGAAATTGAAGAATGCCACAAAACCCTCAACTCTAGACCACGTAAGAGGTAAAGTGAACCAGTATATTTCATAAATCTTTCTAGGTATAAGGTCCACACAAAGCATTCTTTATTGACTTGTGAATTAAACAGAAATTAGTTCACAGCATACTACTTTCTTAAGAGAACGATTAAATTATCTGACTCAGTTCATAAACTACACTTTGTGTTGCATCATTGTACCCAGGTATTCTGCTGAGTAGTAGCTGTACCTATACCTGCCATCAACAGGAGAAGGACAAAAATAGTTTCCAGGCCATGTGCCATGTTCTGAATCAGACTTTGCATGTATGAGTCTAGGCAGGCAATTTTCTTCAGTTTATGTGAGGCCTGCAGATATTATTGCAGTTTATTTGCCTGTAGAGTAAATTTACTTTACCAAAAGATAAGTTTGACACATTCATTTGCACCCGCACAGGCAGCGAATGCACAATACTTTGTCCTGCATCACCTAGTCTCCTTGATGAAAAGTTGCTCAAGGAAGGGGTTTTTGCTTCTCAGTCAATTTTCTGTCTGCAAGAAAATATCCACTGAGCCAGTGGGAGTTTTCCTACCCCCACAACAGATTCAAACCTACCGAGTTTTTACATGGTGACTTGGTTTTCAAGGTAGTTGATAACTTAATAAAAAATAAATCCTGCCCAAACAATCATGTCTTACATTCTGGGGATAAAAACAATTGCTACAAAGATATTTTTCAATACATCTACATGTCAAAACTCATCTCATACATAAGAGCAAAGAGTACACAGAAAAGCATTTTAAAAGTTTTCCTTTGAGATCAGTTTTTCATACTGCTGTCAATTTTTTTCTCCTCTCCTACTTCCACACATTAAAATAAGATATGGAAAATACCATGTCTAAGACTTACTTTGATAACTATAGAATAATTAAATTGTATATTAATATAAAATACTGGAAACTTCATAAGAGAAGTCAGCAGTGTGTCCTAATTATAGAACTTTCAACTCTTCATCTGTTTATATGTAACATTTTGTCCAATATACATATTATTTTCTCTTATATCAGGGAGTCTTTCACAGCCTTTTATGGTGAATAAATACTAATCAAAGGTGTCATAAAAATTTACACATCCATCTAGAAACATAAATATACTACTTGCCAAGTTCTGGGTAATAACTACTGACAGCAACTGTCATGAATTAGATTTATTCTCAAGCTGCTCTTTGAGATAAGATATTCCCTGCAAGACATAGACAGCTAGTACTTCCATTCAGACTGTGTCTTTCCTCTATAATCTATGCTTAATCTATGAAAGCAGTCAATATGCAAATTCATAAAAAAATCAAATGTATTCCTGTGTATATACATTTGGCAGTGGTATTAATTACTAAGACTCAACCCAAAAAGTCTAGCAGTTTAAATTATAAAGGTTTCATACAAAAATCTACGTGAATAATAAAATTTTTAGTAATGAACTATAATAGATTATCATTTGTTAATATTACTTATAAGGAAGTTTAAAACCTTTAAAATTCCATTATGAGTTTTATGCCTTGTGAGAAATGAAGTACTTGACTATAGGAGCATCATTATTTAACTCTGTGTGATGCTTTGAATGGAAATACCCCTCACAGGCTCCTGTGTTTGAATATTTGCTCCCCAGTTGGTGGAACTTTTGGGGAAGAATTAGAATGTATAGTCTTATTGAAGGAGGTATGTCACACTGCAGGAGACGCTGAGGATTCAAACCACTCATTCCATTTCCAGTCTCTTTTCTCTCTCTGTCTCTGTCTCCCTCTGCTTCCTACTTATGGTTCAAATGTTTCCTCTCAGCTACACCCACAGTGACATGCCTTTGCTCTGTTATCATGTAATTTGAACATCTGAAAATATAAACCCCCAAATATATGCTTTCTTTGATAAGTTACCTTGATTATAGTGTTTCATCATTGCAATATAAAAGTAACAAAGATGAGTCAGAGATATTTAGTGATTAAGATCACTGGCTGCTTTCCTAAAGGTCCTGAGTTCAATTCCCAGCAACTACATGGTAGCTCACAACCATCTATAATGGGATCTAATGTCCTTTTCTGGCATGTAGGCATAAATGTAGAAAGAGCACGCATACGTAAAAAAATACAGAAATAAACTTTAAAGAAAAGATTGGACCACATTTTAAAAGAACTCCATACCTAGGTACATCATTAAAAGGATAGCTTAGATACTGAGGCATGATACCTTGCTCATCTCATATACATGGGGGAGCGCCTTAGCCCTGCCTCAAGTGGTATGGCAGGCTTTGTTGACTTATCATGGAAGAGGCCTCACCCTTTCTTTGAGGAGTAGATAGGGATGGAGTAGGGAATGATGGAGGGATGGGAGGAGGGAAGAGAGAGGGAATTGGGATTGGTATGTAAAATGATAAAAGGATTGTTTTAGTGCTCCATTAAGTGAGAACGAAATAAATTAAATAACATTTAAATTATTCCTTAAGTCACAAATAATTTGTAAGAACATGTTGTACATATTCTTCCTGACACCTATGTGTCTTGAATATTTTTCTGTGCATTCACAGGATAGTAGCATAATTATTTAGCTTAGGACAAGAAAAAAGCCCAAACAACATATAGAAAGTCTTGTATAATATGCTGTCAAAACCAGAAATGGATTATTGCCACATTGCACACACACTTTAGAGTGCCCTTAAAACATCATGGAAAAGAAAAATCTTCCAGTTTTTCAGACTCAAAGCATGTCTCAAAAGGTCCAGTTTGTTTTGAGGAGAAAATAATCTCCAGAATGAATCTAAACTAATTTATAGGCAGTAGCAATTCTTCAGGATTGTGGGCTGAATGTAATTACAACACTGATGATAAAAAGTCCAGATTTAGATGAACTTGTTTGAATGGTATCAAATTTGTGACTTTTTGTATCTTGTTTGAATTCTCATCAAAAAGCATTTAATGCCAGGGAAAGTTTCCACAATCAAGTGACACATCTAGTAGATACACATCATCATTTATGCAGTCACTTCACTATTAAGATGACTCATGTTAAAAACGGTCTTGGTGACAGGTAGAGATGATGTGTGGGCACAAATTCTCCACCTCCCCACCATTTCCTGCAGTGTATCATTTGTGTTGAGTTCATAGTCAGTCAATAGGAAAGACTATTCCTGAACACTTTCTATATCTTGGAAGATCTCTGAGCTCCTCCTCAATGGGAAGTTCTTCTTTGTTGAAATATTTAGATGTGAATTTTCCTTTATTGGCCTCCCACACTTTTGATAGAATCACTATACAGGAACCCAGAAGTATACTCACTTTTATCACATGCTGCCACTCAAAAGTGCTTCTGAATGAGGAAGGAGCTGGCATCCAAGGATTCTTTCCATGTACCCTCATTCAGAAGATTGTTCCCCAACTGCTTCCCATAGCCTGTTGCACTTCAAGTGCTCAACCACAATTTTGAGATTCCCATCTTTGTGTTTTGTATAGTGTAAATCCATGTGCCTCCACTGTATTTTTGTCAAATTTCTGTGATTTTTAAGTCAATATCAAGTGACAGTCTTGCACTTTTGAGCCTCTTTGATATTTTGCTGCCCTCTCTCTGTTGATATTTAATGTAATCAGTATTTTGCTGTGTTCTTTTACCTCCTTACTTGTTCCATCAGTTTACCTGCACATTAATTTCCTATGTGCCCCATGGATCTTCTTATGCAGTACTTTTCAATGAACACTTATTAAACCATGTTATCTTTAATGAACACTTGTAATAATAAATAAGAAGAAAATAAGTAGAAATGATTAATATTAACTAGTATAATATTCCTTATAATGAGAGTTCATAAAATACACACAAACCACACATACACATTGAATAATCAGAAAAAGAACATCATCATTTTTGTTTAGCTAGCCAAAGTTGTAGGCAGACCTAGAAAGGTGGTAGCAGGGTCTTTGCTGTGCAAGTGTCTAAGGTTTCCATGAAGTGTAAACCAAACAGCTGCCCTCAGCTAAAGAAAAAAATGATATAAATTTGAAAAATAAATTTTATCATAAAAATTAGAGTGAAGTTTCTTATATGTAAATATACAGACACCATATTCATTTCTTCACATGTAGTCAAGCCTTGCACAAGATCAAGTCAGCCAAAGTTCCAGTATGGGTAATGGAGGAGCTCATGAATTTCACTCCTATTTTAGGACCTATTGGCAATTGATGGATGCTGGGAGAGGGAAGAGATAATTCATTTTCTTCTGGAATATAGATCCTGAGTTGCTATCCATACTCAGTGGATTCCTTGATTTAAAAACAAATTCCATGAAGTTGAGGTGGGAGATATGGGAAGAATTTGAGGATAAGATAGGAGGGTAGACTTGACCTAAACCTGGTATATTCTTGTGTGAATATTAAGCATGTGCAAGGTTCATTTTTATCAAAACCAAAGCAAGGATTATTATTTGTGATTCTTTAACTAAGGTTAGATATTGAGAATATCACATAGAATAAATAAAAATTCTTATTATATTTTTTTAATTTTCAATGTCTTAAGGTTCTTCTTATTTTCAGGACACAACAGCTTATGTGAAAATAAATATCTCCAATTTATATGTATTGATTCTTGATTTGAACACAAATATATAGTTAAATTCACTAACTGTCATCACATATTCAAAAATTAAGAATTAAATCTAGCTATATAATTTACAATGGACTAAATTTATTTGCACCAGAGTGACAGCTTCCTTCAAATATGCCAAAAGTCACCAGTGATATTTGATTTTCTTGAATATCTGGACGCAAATTCATCCTGTAACAATGAACTTCACCCAAGTGAAACATACCTTCAGCTTAGTAGAATGTAGATCCTTTCTAAATATACGTATGATGAATCTGGACGGATGGCTCAGTGGTTAAGAACACTGACTGCTCTTCAGAAAATCTAGGTTTAATTTCTAGCACCCATCCACAAGGCAGCTCACAATCATCTGTTACTCTAGTTCCAGGGATCCAACACTGTTACACAGACATACATGAAAACAAAACACCAATACACACAAATAAAGTAAAATTATACAATTTAACTGTGCGTGTGTGTATATATATACATATATACTCAATATTATTTGAGAAACAAACCAAGATGAATGCATTTATTAGTATCATAGATGCACATTTGTTGAATGACCTACGGAGAAATTGCATATAGCTATAGTTGGTTGCTTTTTTACTTATTATTCTTTCTTTGGAGGCCTGCCACCCAGCTCCCAAATAAATACATGGAGTCTTATTCTTACTTATGAATACCTGACCTTAGCTTGACTTGATTCTATCTAGCTTTTCTTAAATTATCTCATCTTCCTTTTGCCTCTGGGCTTTAACCTTTTTTTTCTGTATATCTTTTATTTCCTTTTTATTCCATGTCTGGCTGTTTAGTTGAGTGGCTGGCATTTTCCTCTCCTACATTTTTTACTCCTCAGTCTTTTCTGAGCAGATTTCTCCTTTTATTTATTCTCTCCGCCTGCCAGCCCCACCTTTCTTTCTCCTGCCTATCTATTGACTGTTCAGCTTCTTATTAGACCAATCAGATGTTTCAGACAGTAAAAGTAAGACAGCTTTACAGAGTTAAACAAATGCAATATAAAACAATGCAATACATCTTTGCATCATTAAACAAGTACTTCACAGCATAAACAAATGTAACACATCTTCAACTAATATTCCACAACATATGGTGAAGACATTTAAGGTGCTAATTAGATATTAACTTAACCGAATGATACCCTCTGTTACCATGGGCAATATAGAGAAGAAAAACATGAGCTATGTGTGATAATTTATGCTTGTAATCTCTGAATTCTGTGGGATAAAGCAGAGAGATCATGAGTTCAAGTCCATCCTGGGCCACAGGTAATGGCAAAAAATAAGTAAGAGAGCAAAAGCATACTGTAAGGTGTGCTCAGTCATCTGTTGATGATGGTGTACATCTTTAATCCCAGCACTCAGGGGGTAGAGGCAGGTGGATCTCTATGAGTTCAAGGCCAGCCTGGTCTACAGAGCAAGTTCTAGGACCAACACTATATAAAGAAACTGTGTCTCAAAAAACAAAACAACACAAATGTGTGCTCAGTCATGCTAAAGATTCATGTGCATTTCTTTTTTCTTGCCTTTCTTTTCTATTTTTCTGTTTAAGGTTTTTGGTTTTGGTTTTTGCACTTAAAAGTTTGAATTCTAAGGTTTGAAATTGCTAAGCTACTGTTGCACCGTCAAGCTGTACACCCCAGTCCCAACATTCATCTTCAAAAGTTTTATTAAAAATGACATGTATTTATTTATTTATTTATTGTGTGTGTGTGTGTGTATGTATGTGATAGAGAGAAGAAAATTTTCATTCTCTCTACCATGTAGTTTCTGTGGATCATTCTGACATCATTAAACTTGGAGGCATGTACTTTTACTTTATAAGCCGTCTTGTGGCCTGGTTCATTTTTGCAATGTTATTCAGAAGGCTGAAAAATAATTAATGTAGATTTTATGCAGTGTTTGTTGTATGAGGAAGAATCTCAAGCCAGGGATTCAAGTATGCTGTCCAGACAGATTGCTTAATCAATAGTTTGCAAGGTTCCTATAATTCACAGACTAGCAAAGATATCGAATTTATTAGCTGGAATTACCCAGTAGCATCAGTTGCATTAACTAAACAACAATCACTGTTATTTATCAGTTAAGATAAAGTATTCCAGAAAAAGAAAAAAGTTTCCTTTTGAACTGTCACATTAGATAGTGTAACTGATCTGATGCTCATTTGGGAGATTGTTGGACAAGGTGAGAGTCAAATCACTACCCTAAAAGGTTTTTGAAAATGAAACTTTTTTTAATGAGGCAAGAATTTTTTGGCCATAATGATTCATCTTTACCGCTGATGACTAGGGTGAAATTCCTCATGCATATAGTGCAATGGGAAATAGAATGAAGAATTAAACCAATTATTTGAATTATTCAGTACCACAAATCATGCTTTAAGGGAACACAGAGATTATGGTTGAATTCCACATCAGATGGACTCGAGCTTATCTGTGGTTGTTTATGTTGACTTCACTAATTCTGTCAATAGCTGTAATTTCTGCACAATCTCTCATTTTCCAACGTAAAATCATTAAATACTGATGTAAGGCCTTGCAGCTATGTTGTGAAGATACTAAGGAAAAGACATTTGTACAATTATATCAAAAAATGCTAGTGAAAAACATACTTTGCTTTTTAGTAGTATGGTTACAGAGATGAGATATATGCATAGCACTATAGCAAGTACTGGTAATGTAAAAACATCTTATGAAATGGTGAAAGTGCAAGAACTTTAGTCGTTCTAAACTGCACAACCAATTGAAAAATAAAATTGGCTCCTTTACAAGGAAGCACTGAGTAAAGGATTTTGGTGAGATCAATTCAAATATTTTATTTACTTTGGAACAAACTAACTGGCCATATTCACCTGCAGATTGGTTGTTTTAAAAGAAAATCATTAGTTGACTTTATATACTGTTCAGTTTTTCTTCATTAAATTCTGGGACTGGTTTTCAAAATGAACTACAACATCAGTTCACTTTATAATCTGATGTGTATATCCAGGTCTTTGTTTCTTAGTGATTTTTAGGTTTCTGGTGATTTAAATGCTTTCCTTGTCTTATAATTCCCTTTTACCATTTTTTTTTCTCTACATAAAATACAGTTGGACTGTTCTGCTATGTATTTTGTCATTTTATGTTTTTGAATTGTCTCATCTATTTAGGGATTAGTACCTGTATTTCACGGATGCAACAAAAGATCTCATTTAAGGAGCCGTTGAGAAAGAAAGAACCTGAGGCTCATATCATCATTACAAAGGATCTAGATCAAAACCCAGTGCCATTGTTCTTGAGTTCTCAGTAGTCCGCATTGTCCGCTATGTAAGTCTGGTTTTATCCCATGCTTTTATAGACCCAGGCCAGCTGGCCTTGGTGAATTCCCGAAAGA
>NW_004949132.1:1442587-1451616 GCF_000317375.1 Microtus ochrogaster
GGGCATCTAGGTTGTTTCCAGGTTCTGGCTATTACAAACAATGCTGCTATGAACATAGTTGAGCATATACTTTTGTTGTATGATAGGACATCTCTTGGGTATATTCCCAAGAGTGGTATCATATACTGGCTTTGTAAGAGCCTAGGCAGTTTGGATGCTCACCTTACTAAACCTGGATGGAGGTGGGTGGTCCTTGAACTTCCCACGGGGCAGGGAACCCTGATTGCTCTTTGGGATGGTGAGGGAGGGGGACTTGATTGGGGGAGGGGGAGGGAAATGGGAGACGGTGGCGGGGAGGAGGCAGAAATCTTAAATAAATAAATAAATAAATAAACAAACAAACAAACAAAGGATCTAGATCTTTCCTTTTCTGTTCTGAGAATAATCCCAATCCCTCCTGATTTTCTACTCCTTTTCCTATTTTGTTTATTAGGTTTTGAAATGGCCTTTCTTCCTTCCTTTAACAACCTTATTCTCATCCTGGCCTTTACTCTATGAAGGATCCCCAAATGAGTTACCTTTTTTTTTGTTGTTGTTGTTTTTTTGTTTTTTTCGAGACAGGGTTTCTCTGTGGTATGAGTTACCTTTTTAACTGAGGTCCAGTTCAGGAAACTATAATGACTTTATGCCCTAAGTGCCTTTTAGGACATTTTGTTTATAATAAGAGATAATAAAGAAATAAGTCACTAGAATATAGAATTTAGATACACTGTTTTTGTACCAAATTATAATTAAAATTTTATTCTAAAGTGACTTTTCAGCATTCAGCTTAGTTGGTATTGTGAAACTAATTATGGTGTATTTACCTCTAATAAGAAAGCTAGTTTGCATGGTCAGTTACAGTTCAACAATGTTTGTATGTGTCAAGAGGGCATTGATTAAGAAGGAATTATGCACTGTCAATTCACTAGCACACAATGTCAACCAAAGTGACTTTTACAAGTAGCAGTTATATGTGTGTAGCGTGCTTATTATTTCTCTATGTGGCTAGAAGATTGAGAATATGAGGTTTTAGGAAAAATCAAAACAGTATATATGGACACAAAGGCAGTGGTTGTTTGGGAATGAGTGGATACAGAAATGAAAGGTGACATTGGTAAACAATGAAAATTGGTCATTAAATGTTTCTTGATAGTTTTGGACTATTCCACCATTATCTCTGATAAAATGAAGAGTGAAGTGGCTTGCATATATTTTATTAGAACTTAATCACAAGACACTAAGACAAGCATCAAATGTTTCCTGACAAATTTTATTTCATCCACAGAGACTTCTGTTTAAAATATTTTTCTGCAGTTTTTTGCCTTAGACGTTCTTGATGAAACTAAAATTAGTATTATGATTCAATAGTAACAGTGCTTGTATTTTTGAAATCACAAAGCCATTATCCTAAAGATTGCAACAACTGTCCCAACAAGCCTATAAATCTATGCATTAGCAACACTGTGTATAGTTTTACAACATGGAAATATATGCGAACTGTTCGGTAATCTGTATATCATGAGTTTAACAAGATTTTATTGATTTTATGGTATCCTATATAATACTTGGTACTTCTTTCCTTCTTCAGCCTCCTTTGTCTATTTAATTATGTTTTTAGACAATGTTTTATTCCCTCTTTAAAATTATAATCTTTTAAAAAATATTAAGTTAGACATTTCAAATTTTAGTAGCAGGAAAAAGATGCAAGAAAAAAAACTGATAACCCACCTATTAAAATTGTCCTTTAAACCTTCACAGAGTTGTGCCATTGTTACAATTAATTCTGCTCTTTTTATTTTTGAGGGGAAATGAAGGAGAAGTGGATCTGCGATACAGGGGAGGTGGGGCACTGGGAGGAGTAGAAGGAGAGTAAACTGTGTAGGATGTAATGTGTGAGAAGAGATTTCAAAAAATTACCAAATGAAATCACATACCACCAAACACAGGCAATACCTAATGTAATTTCTGACTCTATTTGCATATTCTGCAAATTTCTTATTCATGAAAACACGCACTGCGTAGTATTTGCTGACTATGTTCTTTTACATAGCATGCTATACTCAACATTCATCCACACTGCAGTGTGTATCATCATGTTATTTGTTTTATGGTAAAATATGATTTTGTTTTATTGGTATTTCACATGTTGTTAATTTATGGTTTGATGGCCTTTTGTGCTTTTTAATACTGCAAATATTACTCTTTTGTATACAAACATTTTAATTATTCTCGAATATATACATATTAGCAGGACGTTGATTCTTAGAACCTTGATTAAACTTTTACAGATGTTTTATTTTACTTCTCATTAGCAGAATATTGCTTTTTCAGTCTCTCAGTATTGCCACTCTACTTTTAAAAATCATAGTCATATTAGTGTGTGGGCAATTATCTCTATTGATGTTTAAGATCAAATTGCTAATCACTGCAAAAAGGCTGTTGAATTTTCAGGGAGATTCCATGGGATTTTTGATTAATTTGGTCTGAATTGCCTTTTTAAAACAATACCAAATCTTCCAATTAATGACTATATAAGTATCTCCATGTAGTTTAGTCTTCCTCAATTTCTTTTAACAGTGTCATTTAGTTTTCAGTGCAATGTATTAGTCTTTCTTGTTTAAATTTATCCCTATGTTTTTTATTGTGTTAATCAGTTGCTTACTTTTATTTTACCTGAATTAAAATATAATTGCCTACTTTTTTCTTTTCCCTTTTTCCTTTCCAACTGTTTCATGTTGCCCTCCCTGTCAGTTCCTCTCAGATCCATGACCCCCTTGCCATTGTTAATTTTTTATTGCTTTATAAATAATACCATTCAAAATGTCTACTTCTTCTTCTTCTTCTTCTCCTATTTCCCTCCTGCTTCCCTCCCTCTTCCCCCTCCAGTTTTAAGAGAGGGCAGGGTACTCCATTCTTATAAATTTAAATTTGTTTACTAAAAGATTGTTTTAAGTTACAGAAGAGTTTTCATATTTCTAGCCAATTTTGCATTCTTAGGATAAATCCCACTTTGTGATGGCTTATATTCTTTGTTATGTATTGTTGATATTATTCTATTATTCTGCGATTTTTTCTCACATTATCTATCATCTATCTGTCTGTCTGTCTGTCTGTCTATGTATCCTATCTATCTATCTATCTATCTATCTATCTATCTATCTATCTATCTATCTATCTATCTATCTATCATTTATCTGTGTGTATACATACTATTGTTTCCCAGAGGGCAGAGGACCACTTGAGGAGTTGGTTCTCTTCTGTGACCATGTAGTTCCAGGGCTTGCATTCAGGTCCCAAGCTTGATAGCAAGCTTCTTTTTAGGCTAAGCCATTCTCCTCAGTAGCCTTTAAGATATAATTTAGATGCTACTCATATATTTTTCACATCTATAATGAAAAGATATAAAAGTCTATGAGTTACTTTTTGCCACTTATTAATTAAATTTAATAACAAGGAATTACTAAATAGGAAATTCAGAAGCATTTATCTATTTTTTGAAATATAAAGAATTAGTCTATTATTATTTTTGAGGTTTTATAGAATATGATACTGAAGTCATTTGTTTCTGATATTTTCTTTAGTTTTAGAAATATTCCCAAATCAATCTTTTTTTGTCAGTTATAGATGAAGCCAAATTTCTTTCCTCTAAACTTTGGTTCAGTAGTTTGAGTCTTTCTAGGAATTGGCCAACTGAATCTAACATATCTAATTTGTTATATAATTTTGCTCATTGCATTTCTTTATTTGATTTCTTTAAGGTCAAGAGTAATGATGCTAAGTCCTTTAATTCTAACTTTAGTAATATAATTTTTAGGGGTCAATTTTTCTAAAAGTTCGACAATTTGTAGTTTGTCTCAAAGAGCTATCTATGAATTATTAAATTTTGTGTTGTTTTCATATTTTGTTAATCCTTACTTCAGTATTTTATTTTATAACCTTCTCTGTATAATGTAGAACATAAATCATCCTTTTCTAAGTGTCTTGATGTGAAGCGAAGCTTTAGTAGTGCTGTCTCTCAAATCAAAAGATATCATTGTTGATCATTATTAATGTGAATCTATGAAACTATAAATTTTACTCTATAATATTCTTAGCATGTATTTTTAAATTTCTTTCCACTTTTTTCATTGGTTGAATGTGTTATTTAGTTTCCATATGTTTGTTAATGTCAAAAATGTATCTATATCCTATTTTATAATTTCATTTGATTACCATTGATATGTATATTTTGTATTATTTCATCTTTAAAAATTTTATTCAGCTTTATTTTATGGCTTACATACATCTTTATTAATGCTTTATAGATATATTTAAGATTTCATATTTTCTTTTCTTGGGTTAGTTGATGCTAATTTTGTATCTTTTAATTCTTTTTGTACTGTAGGTATTTCCAGCTCTGTATTTTGATATTTTGATATGCATTGTTTTGTTTTTATCCAGTGTAAATGAAATAAATAGTACAAATGAAATGAAAATACTAAAATTGTTTATTCAGCTTTTCTTATTAACTCTCTTTATCTTTTGTATGTTTGAATATTCTACAAAATTTCAAGTTTTATTTCTGTTACTGTTTTTAGCTTCATTCCATTTTATGTTTATATATACATCCTTCCTATGTATTGCTGCATCCACTCTTTTGTGTCGATTTTTACATGTTTACTTGTAGGAGATACTTTATAAAGATTTTGTATCATACTATATTGAGTTAAATGTTATGGGGGTAATGGTTGAGTCAAGTTCATTTGCAGTTTGGTTTGTCTATTTTCTTGTGGATTTTCTTTATCTGTTATAAAAATTGAACACCAAGGCTTTCAACTACATTAGTTGTATCCCCTCATCTGTACATCATATATATTAGTTTTCACTTAATATATTTTGGGCCTTTAATATGGAATTGGATGCATGTTTCCATATTCCTCTATGTTAATACATTATTCACAAAATTCTCATCTTTGCATCTTAGTTACTTTTCTATTGCTGTAATAAAACACTATAATCATAAGTTTTGACCAAGTCCCAACATTGTAACTTGCAGTTTCAGAGTATTAGAGTTCATGATGTTTGAACATAGTCATGGTGCTGGAGCAGTTGCTGAGAGTTTACATGTTTATGTCCAAGTTAGATGCAAAAAGTAACAGTGTGGTTAGGAATAGCATAAGGGTTTTGAAACTTCAGAGCCCAACCACAGTGACAAGCCTTCTTCAAAAGGGTCACGCCTCCTAATTCTTGCCAAGAAGTTCCACCAACTGGGGACCAAGCCCTCAAATATATGAGCCTATGTGGGGGTTATTCTCATTTAAATCACCACAAATAGTACTTTTTATATTTATTTTGACTTATTTAAGTAAACTACCGATTTCTTATGCTTGAATGAATTATTTTCTCTTCTCATTCTCAATCTGTTTCTTGAAAATAAAACATCTTTTCGGTTGATAGCAGATATTCAAATCTCCCCAACGCCCAATCTGACAGCCTCTGATTTGTGAATGAAGTCATTATATGTTCACATTTGTTATCATTTATATAATTGGCTATATAACAATCATGTTATTTTTATATGACACATTTTTGTCTTGTTTTGCATTTCAGGCTTGGTTTGCATTAAGTTAATATGTTCTTATGGTGTTTAAAATTATTATGCTATAATTTTGAGTTAGTCTCTTAGAGATATTCTGGAGCTTATGAGATACATATTAATATTAAATAATTAAATTCATATTTGTACTGACTTGATTAATGAGTCATGGATGAGCCTTATTGTTTTTTAAACAATCTTTTCTCATTTTACATATCATTCCCAGTTCCCTTTGCCTTCCCTTGTTGCCCACCCCCCAACTTCCAATCAGCCAACCCACATCCACTCCTCAGAGAGGGTAAGGGTAAGGTTAAACCTATTGTTATCTAGCTGTATTTCCTTCCTTACTTCCTTTCTTCTTTTTCTTTCTTCCTTTCTTCTTTTTCTTTCTTTCTTTCTTTCTTTCTTTCTTTCTTTCTTTCTTTCTTTCTTCCGTTGTTTTTCAAGATAAGATTTTCTGCAGCTTTGGAGCCCATTCTGGAACTTGCTCTGTAGATAGGCTGGACTGGAACTTACAGAGCTATGCCTACTTATGCCTCCTGATTGCTTGGATTAAAGGCTTGTGCCACCACTGCCAGGCTTGTATTTTCTTTTTAAATTCAATCATTTTTATCCACTTTACAAAGTGAATAGCTTGCTATCATTACACTTTGTTTTATTTCACAACTTTTATGGAAGCTGGATTTGAATGAAGGATCTATGTATTTATGGTGTGCTGTATTAATTTTTGAGAGTATATTTTATTTTTATATGAATAAAATATATTTTATGTAAATTTATAGGCAATTATTAAATAAAATTGTATTGTTACCATTGAAAGACTATAAACATTCAGCTACAGTGATTTCTATAATTACCTCTAGGATTACCTTTAATAGTATTTTCATGATTTGGGTAAATATTTGTCTTAGCTATTTTTTTTACTGTAATAAAACACTATGACCAAGACAATTTATAGTAGGAAGGGCTTATTTGGCGCTTACACTTCCAGAGAAAATAAAGTTCATCAGCATCATGGCAGGAAGAATAGTAGCAGACAGGCTGTATGGCACTGGAGAAGCTGAGAGTTCACATCCTGAGCTCAGTACCTCTTTGTGGATACCAGAAGGAGAGAGTGCACCAAGGGAGACAAGAGGTTTTCAATCGTAAGTCTGCCTGCCTCCCATGACATATCTCTACCAATAAAGCCATACCTCCTAATTCTTCTCAGTCATAACTATGGATCAATATTCAAAAGCCTGAGCTAGACAGTGGACATCTCATCAAAGCACCTCAATATTTGATTTACTTTGAGATCTCCTGATTTTAACTTGATTTTAGTATTTTTCTATGTCAGACTTAGTAGCAACAAAATCAGTTTGCTTTTATTGGGTTATCATTATTTCTTTGTGTTAGAAAAGTTCTTTTTTGAAAATAATATTTTTTCAGAAGTGTATTTATTTGTTTTGGCACTTTAAATATGCAAGCTTATTGTTTTATATTCCTCAATGATTCTGATGTGAAATGATGTATCATATTTGGTTTTGACATGATAAGTCATGTCATGTCATTGATTGGTTTGATTTTTTTCCACTTGTTTCTTATCTTTCACATTATCATGATGTATCTTGGTATATATTCATTTCATTTTTAAAAATGTGTTAGACTTATTTTAATTTAGGTATATGAGTGCTTTGCTCGTATGTATGTATGTATGTATGTATGAGTGTATGTATGTGCATACCATGTGTGCACATTAAACGGGGAGGACAGAAGAAGAAGTTGTCAGATCCCCTGAAACTATAGTTACAGATAGGAACTACCTGATGAGTGTTCTGAGAACACAACCTGACTCCTTTACAAGAGTAACAAATGTTCTTAGCCTCTGCCTCATTTCTCCACAGCTACACATAATGTTTGTGAATTTTTTGGCTGTAAATTATTGGAGTATATCAGTTGTTTCTTTCTCTAAAATATCAAAATAATAGCCAAATGTTCCACCAAATTGGTTTAAGAACAATCTTATACACCAGCAATATGTATATTGAGCTGTTTGAAATTTTTTTTGCTGTAATATCAGTTTTGTCAATGTCAACATATTCTTTTCTATTATTCATACTGCTTACTTATTTTGTTTTAAAGCTACTTACATGTGATATCTTAATGAAGTCTCTTGTCTACTCATGTGATTTCTTTATTGTCCTTCCTCAGTGGGTAAAAATTTTGGTATGGTATGCCAACCATCATAAGATGATAGTGGTTTTACAGGAGTTTTTTAAACTTATATCTCATTGCAACTGTCTGCTACATTTAATAACAAAACTGTTAACTACAATCAAATCCCAAGATATTTTTTCCTGCCTTTGTCCAATATCCTCAGGTATAAAATGTTCTATACTCAGGTCCAATTAAACTTAAACAAGGGTAGTTTTTGAGGTTGCTCTGACACTAGCAGCTCTCTCTCTTTCTCTCTACTGAACTAGCAGATTTATTCTTTGATTTGTTTTCCAGAATAAAATGAAGTTATTTTGACTAAAGTGTTATACAAATATTAAGTAATTTTGGGCATCCCACATTCTGTTCGAATGAAACTAGTTGATTTGGGGGAGATCTTTGGCATTTTCTGTTAGCATTATTTTCTTGTTTAAAATCCCTGACACTTTATCCTATTGTTGGCCAGATAACACAGTATGTGATCTTGATTTATTGCATTCATTGTGAAAGTTCTGTCCTTTATACCAATCAACAGGGACTGAAACTGGGTTCCATCATTTTTTTGATTTGTTACTAAGAACTGGATACAGAAAAAAGCTTTTGATGTACAAGAATAATTTTTAAGAATTAAGCCTATGGGACATAAATATGTGAATGATGACAAATGTTGGTGCCAAGGTTGTTTCTGATAAGAATTCCATTTACTAAATAGGAGCAGAGAGGAATGACTTCATTGTCTTCAGCACACATGTCTAGATTTGTACTTATCTAAAGTTGGAAACAAAAAGAAGGCATCCAGGGGAAAGCACTCTTACTATTACTAGCTAGTTTGGATAGATTTTCTTGAACAGATACCTTGCTTGTTCACTGTAGGCCCTGCGAAAAATCTCCATATGCCTCAGAGATGGTTTATGCGTGTGTTCATAGATTAACAGTTGTAGTTATTCAGTGAAGAGTAGATAGGTGCCATTCTTATGACTTCTCTAGTTTTACTTTTATCTCAAAAAATTATCATCTTATTATCATATACTTTGAACTGTGCAACTACATACTTAATATGTGTTATTATAAAAACAAATAAGATAATAGGAAATGTACAGCAAGCCAACAGCCAAAATCAAGTTAAATGGCAAGAAACTCAAAAGCTATTCAACTAAATTCAGTAACAAGACAAAGCTGTCCATTCTCTCCATATCTATTCAATATAATACTTGAAGTTATAGCTAGAGCAGTAAGACAACAAAAGGATAACAAGGGGAAACAAAATAGAAAGGAAGAA